>NC_046659.1:28348679-28352396 GCF_010883055.1 Belonocnema kinseyi | reverse complement strand
CAATACGCCAATTAGCACAAATGGTAAGTTCCGACAGTGCCTACAAGTGTGCCTACTGGCCGCTAAATGGCAATACCGGTTTCATTTGTATACACCTGGTATGAAGCTTGAAATAAAAATTGAGAATTAACTCAAAACCGCAGCTATCCGCAGATAGTTTTTTGGAACGTAATAAAGAAAACTCTAGTCATTATTTTAAACTAAATATCTCGATGGAACTCAGTGGAAAATTTGTTATATTCATAAAATTATATGACTTCTCGTTTTTTCTTCGAACGATTTCAACCGACTTTACATCCTCTTGTGAATTACAATTAATAAAATCATGATTCGCGAATTAAATAATATTGAAGTAATTACTTTTCAGAGACGATTTAATTTTGAAAAACATAAATTTGTTCACATTTCACAAGTTATGCGTTTCTTTATGCATTCGTGTTTTACTTTTATCGAACGCGTTGAATATTACTCGTGAAAATCTCATTTTCGGGCTCAATCGCTCAGTAAAAAAAAAAGATTTTATTGCCATTGCATGTCGCAATAAGTTACACATATATTGCTGAGACTTATCTATAAGTAAATAATAATTAGGGAGAATTTCTTTTTGGGTTTTCGGCCACCTTTTTCCGATTTTTTACCACTGTGCATCGGTGTGGTGGTGACCAAGAAATACAACATTATCGCGTCCCTGGCGGACCGAAAAAAACCGAAAGGAGCCTCTGCAAAGTACCCTTAAAGACACCACTGAGCCCCCCTTCGGTTCCCTCTTATAAAACTAAAAAAAAACAACAAGATGAACATTTAAATTATTGAAATTCGCATTGTACGTTAAAATTTCCTTAAGAAACTCACAGAGTAATCGCAATACTTTTTTTTGCAGCGTTAAAAAATTTTTAAAATGTCATTAACGTTCGCTGAAGGTGACTTCAAGAGCATTCAGAATAGCTCAAGTAGTATGTTGCGCGCGAAGTTTAAAAATAAAATTCTCTGTCACTTGCATCGCAGCATTGTTGTCTGATGTTTCCATTGCGTGGCGCTAGCATCGGGGCCAAATTCTTAAAGTTACCGATGGAACGCCTATTAACTGCTACTAAAAGAAGATTTACTTGAAGCCGCATTCGGCCCATGTAAATAACAGGTATTTTATATGTTAAAGTTTTGAACGCCGCAAGAAAAACTATTGCGATTACTCCGTGAGTGTCTAATGCAAATTTTAACGTAGAATCCGAATTTCAACAATTTAACAGTTGATCTTACTTTATTTTGTAGTTTTTTAAGAAGGAACTGACGGGGGGCTCAGTGGGGTCTTTAAGGGTATTTTGTAGACGTAGAGGCTAACTTTGCTTCCTTTTGTCCGACAGGGATTTTTACCGTTTTGACTGTTTCGAATACCGGTTACAGGTTGCATTCATCAAGAAAAGGTTGTAATTATTGTAAGGCGTGGAATTTCATGATCGACTTCCTAACGCTTTCAAAAGTGGTGCATTAATTTGTCAAACACAAATGAGTACATTCCTACATTCCTTTATCTTTCTATTTACAGTGATTTTTTCCCAGAATCTGAACTTTAATTATAACAAATACTTGAAATCCTTGTTGGGATTAATTTCTAGAATGGAAGGTTGCAAGAAAAGATACAAGCTGCGCTTGTATCCAGCTTACGGCCCACGATATGTATGTGAGCAAATACATGCGATTTAGTCCAAGAAAGCAAAAAATTGGAAAGCACAAGGTGCGTCACTACGGTTTGCGTAATATTACATAAAAAAAGTTTATTCTACAAGGTTGTTAATTTTTGTAAAAGAAACTCGGATATTGCTGTTAAAAATTCATACTTTCGGATTAAAAATTCAACTGTTTGGCTAAACCTTCAATTATTTTGTTGAATATCTGTGTCTTTTAGATGAATTCGACTCTTGATTTAAAATTAAAATTCTTTTTAGTGAAAATATATATTATTACATTTTTTCACTGAGAATTAATGTTTTGTTTTTGAAAATTCAACTGCTTATTTAACAGTTGATATACTTTGTAAGAAATTCATTTTGTTTATGAAGATTTATAATTTTATTGAAAATTAGTTTCTTTGGTTGCCAATTCAAATAATTCCTTAACAAATTATTTTTTCTGGTTCAATTCGACTGTAATATGTTAAAAATTTATTTTTTGTGTGTTGAAAATTAAATAATATGTTAAAAAGTGCTTATTTCTGTTAAAAAATTATTCTTTTTTCAACTGAATATTTAAAAATTATATTTTGCGGTTAAAAATAAAATCTCTTTAAGATTCGCTGCGGATTCTTTTTTTTATGCCTAAAAATTTAACTACTTCTTAAAAAGCTGATATATAATGGATCCATTAATAATGGATTGTTTTCAAAAAAAGCTCCAAAGATTTTTTTATAGAAAAATAGTTGTGAGAAATGCCACAAACAAAATCACAGGAAAACATTCTTAGTCTTTGCACAGTTAGGTTTAGGACATTGTGTGTAAACCGTGTAAGAAATTTGATTGTTGTTAAAAATTTGTTTTTAAAATTGTTAAAAAAATGATTGGATAAATAAACATCAATAAACAGGATTAAAAATATAAAGTTTTTTATTTTATAACAGCTGAAAATGACTTGAATACAACAAAATTGGTTAAATTAATATTATTTATTTACATAAAATAGCTTTAATTTGATAATAATTACATAAAATATATGACGGACTTTTATTTTCAAATATTAATCAATAACAAAATTCAAATCAATAAAAAATGTTAAAAGCATTTAAATGTCTAAATTTTTAGTTATCTGCATTTTCTGATTAAAGTCCGCTAGATAGCACTTCCTATTCACTTCCATTGAATTAATATCCATACAATCTGTCTTTTATAATTCACTGAGTAAAACTAGACTTCGTTGTTTCAAATACATCTACTGTCAATCGTAAGATTTTCATTTCCGCCATATTCTGTTTTAGAGATATCTTGACCAATTCATGTGCCCGTGCAATCAATTATAAAACGCTTATTGGAAACCTTTGAGGTTAGTTGGTCCGATTTGACTCTATAGAACGAGTAGTCATTTTATTCCGAACTCAGAGATTGACTGCTGCCTACTTAATTGACCGATTAAAATTATTACAAACCAATAGAATACAATTCGCGTGAATCCGCATTTTAAATGTTCCGATTTAAACAAAATTTGTATTGAATCGATTGTTTTTTCCTGAGTGTACCATAATAATTCACCCTGGATTCTGCTATTCATTTGTTTTTTATGCTACACTCTTGAATTCGTTAAAAATATTTCTGTCATCTTCGTAGATTATGTTTCGTTATTCTAAGCCCTGTCGATAGAAATCTGAGTATATTCTAAAGATTCTCTAGGGCTCTTTTAAATTTTTTAAAGGCTTTAAAATGTCCTTTCCGAAATTGAAATAAAAATACGAACATAAATAACAACCAGAGAGGCTGAAATTGAAATAAGAATTCGATCATAAATAACAAGCCGAGAGGCTATATCAATAGAGTAGCCAAAAAAGATAACATTTTTTAATTCAACTATTAAATTGTAATTGTGAATAACTCTGCCCGCCCAGTACGTGACGAATACAAAAGGAACATTATATTGCTCTTAAAAGGACCACTAAAAGGATCTCGAACATTACCCAAATCTCTCAGACTATCTCAGAGACTAAATCATTCAAATCGACTCTGCTTATAGACTCAA
>NC_046659.1:28332067-28348579 GCF_010883055.1 Belonocnema kinseyi | reverse complement strand
TATGCACACACACACACACACACACACAATGACTAATATGCTACTGTTTCTTCATTTTTCTCGCATCCTTGGCATTCGTGTCAGACAAAGATCATTTGCATTTTGTGGTACCATAAAATAAAACAGAAAACATCATCTTTAAAGACAGTTGGTAATTTTAATTCGTCTCTATTTCAACATTTTTTACCAGACTAACCCTTTGAGGCATAGTGGCATGTATTTATGCCACGTTTTTACTATCATATTTTCACGTAATATTTTCGACTTGAGAGAATCCTGCCAGGAACTAAGATGGAATTTCTTTCACAAGATCTCTGTCTGGGGGGTTTCATGGTCGCTGATCATGAATCTGAGCTCGAAATTCATAATTTCATATTCCAAGATGCCGGATTCAAGATGACCGTTAGCTCTGGGCAATGCCAAGAACGATCACATAGGTCATATATCACTTTCATATTTTTAGTCTGCCAGACTGGATCCGCCATTCTCAATTTCGAAATTCTGATGTTGGTTCCGCCATTTTGGATTTCGTTTCTCTAACAGAAATTCAGCGACCTTGAAAACCCCTGACTAAACGTTTTCGAGTCATTTCTATTTTTTCCATAATTCAGTTCGCCATACTGGACCCGCCATTTTGAATTTCGTGATACTGGCAACACAATCATATTCAACGACCTTGAAAACCCCTGAGTGAACATTTTTGAGCCATTTTTGTTTTTTCCAGAATTTCAGTCCGCCATTTTATATCCCCCATATTGTGTGTTGAAAATTCATCAAATCTGGCTTTATTTTCGAAATCAGCGGTCTCAAAAAACTTTATATACGCAGTTTAGAAGAATTTATCTCTAAGGAAAGATGTGTGGTTTAAAAGGCTAATACGTTACTGCTATTCAGAAATCAGCCATAGGCAAATATAAGATTCCTTTATAAGAAATTCTACGCAAGTTAAAGCATTTAATATTTTCTTTTTGCCTTTTACGGAATCAAATTTTTTGTTCTTTTTTTTTGTCCTTTTGTCCGTTTTAATTATTGTATGCAAAATAGAAAAATAGTTTCATGGCTATTTTTAGTACGTAGTTGTGAATAATTAATGCGCAAAAAGCTTACGTTTATGTCATTATAAACTTGTATAAATTTAAAAGATGGAAGCTTTAAATGTTACAAATAGAGTTTTAAGTTATTTGCTGATAAACAATTTCAGTAAAGGCCTATATATTTCAGTGGATCACAATTGCTCAACAAATTCGTTGGACAGTAAACAACCAAATGTAGTGCATGAAAAATTGAAGCGATACTTTATGCAAACTTTTGTAGAAAAAAATAGAAGAATTAATTTTACAATTGAGAAAAGTGAGATAAATAAAAAGAAAAATTGTTATCTTCACACATCGTAATAACATTTGATCATGCAAAAGCAGGCAGAAAATTTTTGTAAGATTTTTAAAGCGTTTCAAAATCAACCGAAAGACGAAAAACACTCTCACTTGTGGACACTTAAGCCCAAATTGAAATTGGAATTGTCTATCTGAGCAATTTGTGCTCAGAAGGGAGAAAAAACTTGGCTAAGGAAATAAAAAATGTTATCATCGAAAGTGTTAGCGATATTGAAGAAATTACGAATTAACAGATTATACCTTTTACTTTAGAAGAAGCTGTCGCCTTAGCTGAAGATACAAAACTTACCTTTTTTCCTCTCTATGTGAATCTTCAAGATGCTAAGAGAGAATGTCTTCCTGCTGAAGTTAGCATGGAAATGACGGAGACTGGTGTTACAGTTGATTTAAAAAAATTGTGTGATCACACAGTGAGGCGTATGTTATAAATCCCGAATATTTTGCCGTTTGATTCGGTAAATCAAAAAAACTTTGCAATAAAATGGCTCTACAAATATGGTTCCGATGGCGCATCTGGCCAGAGTCGGTATAATCAAAAATAGTTTCAAGAAGAAAAATGTGATGCAGGTATATTCATGATGTCAATGGTACCATTGGGCATGTATACAACCTTTTTTTAAAGGCGACTGTAAAAATTGTTCCGAATGTGCAAAACCGATACAAATTTGGAAAAAGGAAAGTCCTGGTTCCATTAAACTGTGTAGGCTACTTATGAATGAGCAGGCACCAGAAACAAAGGAACATACGATATCAGAAGTAGAATTGATGAAGAAGAAAATCACAACATTTATTCCAACGAAAATCAAGGTTCCCAATAGTCGTTACACAATAACTGTCACCCATGAGTTAGACTTAACTATGCTAGATGGAAAGTTTCGTAAAAATCTTTCCGAAACTCCTTGAGCTGCCACATGCTACATTCGTGGTGCAAAAACATCACAAATGAACCACTTGCAGAACCTTGCAGATAGACCAGAGAACACAGAGAATTTCCAATTTGGTCTTTCAACGTTGCATGCGTGGATTCGCATGATGGAATGTTTTCTGCATATAGGCTATCGTCTAAACTTCTGTAAATTGTAAGTGAAACGTAATTTGAGAAAGAGCAGGTAAAAACTGCACAAAAAACAGAATTCAAAAATAATTTTGCGATAAAATGGGACTCATCGTAGATATTCCAAAGCATGGTTTGGGAACTTTAAACACGGGAAATACTACAAAGAGATTTTTCCGAGATCCTGAATTGACTTCTGAAATTAGTGGTGTTAGCAAACAGTTGATTCACAAATTCAGCACGATTTTGCAAGCAATGGCTTCAAGAGAGGTGATTGATACTGTTATCCTTCTTCACAGTGCTAAAATTATTGAATAATTTTTTTTCTTTTTGGAGAATTAACAGAGGAAACTTAAGAAGCGACTAGTGAAACTTTTAAACATATCCGTGAATTCAACACTCGAGAATGTAGCAGAGGAGCTACTAATAGAGATTTTGGGCGCAAAATGTTGATTTCCAATAATCAAAAAATAGTATATCATAGACATAAGTGGAAGAAAAAGGTCATTCTACTCGACCCTGAAGCTACAGCTCTATTAAAAGAATGAAAGTAATGAGAAACTTGAACTGAAAGGACTGAGATTGAAAAATAAAACTTTTTCGTCGACAAATACCCAAATAATGCATATGTTTATTAAATTTGTTTTTAAACATCATAGAATTTATCAACTAAGTGTGATTGGTAATGCAATTTTCATTAAGTTCCCAATTAAAAAGACAGAAATCGAAAAAAGAATTAATTTTTCCATCGATACATGCCCGAATAATGCATTTGTTTAATAAATTGGTTTAACAAAAATATACAATTTTTCAACCAATTATGAATTTTGCTGAAATCATCATGAAGTTCCCAATTTTAAAGACTGACATCAAAGAAAACGAATTTTTCTGTCCACTGATGCTCGAATAATGCATTTTTTAATTAAATTTGTTTTAAAAAATTATAAAATTGATCAAAAAAATATTAATTTTTCTGAAGTTATCATGAAGTTCCTAATTAAAAAAGTTGACACAGAAGAAAACGATGTTTTCTCTTGACAAATGCCTGATTAATGCATTTTTTATCAAATTGTTTGAAGAAATCCTAATATTGATCAAGTTAATATGAATGTTGCTGGAATTGACATGAAGATCCCAACTGAAAATACTGGCGTTAAGAAAATCGAACTTTTCTACCGACAAATGCCCGAATAATGGATTTTTAAAATTAAATTTGTTTTAAAAAATCATTAGATTAATCAACAAATCATGAATTTTGCTGAAATTATTATAGAGTTCCTAATTTTAAAAAAGTTGACATCGAAAAAAACTAATTTTTCTATTGAAAAATGCCTGATTACTGCACTTGTCCACTAAATATGTAGAAAACAATTTTTCTGCAAATAATTTGTTCATAAAGTTTTTTGGTTTATTTTCTTATATTGTAACATCTTTAACTAATGTTACTCAATGCAACTTAGGCGATTTTAACAGTTTTCCTGTTATTGACGAGCATGGGAACGTCAAATAGAAAAAATGGCCATTTTTTTCGTCATATTTGTTTATTTAAAAAAAATTGAAAATCTAATTCAAAAATCAGATACGACAACTCTCTTAGAAATCTTATTCGCTTTTTTCAAATTTGTTTTTGTTTAAATGGGTCAATATTTGTAGGCTGCATGTTATTTTGAACAAAAAAATGCATTTTTTCCCCACTGTGCGTCGCTATGTCATGATATCCCCTTTACAATTACCTTTATAGCGTTCGCCAATATTCCCAATGATTTGGAACTAAATTATTTTGCTTGTGAATGTATTGATGGTTAAATGATATGATATTCTTATCTCAAATTTAGAATATATACTGATAAGGATTACGCACATATTTATTAAACCTTTGCACATTACAAAAAATTATTATCCATGAGTCATTTGTTATTCATTCAAATTTAAAGGAATATTGTGATATTTATTAGTTTTGAGAGATTTAATAATCCGAACTAATTTTTGATTTAACAAGTAATTAATAATTTTTTCGATATTTATAGGGGAGTTGAGCTGCATGGCAACATTTTGTAGCTTTCTCTGATAACGGTTTATTTCTATGATTTACAATTCCTTAAATATGTATAAAAAAAACGTTTGCTTATTTCTATTGATCAAAAACATTTTTTGAAAACTCTTCTGAATTATTAGATTTTGATTGATATCAAAATTAAAAATGATTTGTTGTTACTCGGTATCCCTAAATGCAAATTTCACGCCTTTCTCTGCGAAAATATTGGCCTCGACATGACATTTTGTAGCATTAACTACTATCATTCAGTATAGAGTTAAACTTAACCATATTTTGAGTTGAACACATTTTTGAGTTGGCTACGCTTGAGAAATAAACACATGTTTGAAAAGAAGAAGTAAAAAATATAAAAGCGAAGAAAACTCGTAAAGAATAAATATCCACTAAGTTTATTTCAGTTTTTTATTCTTTTAGTTGGCTGCTATCGTCTTGAATTTTAGTATTCTGGTTTCTTCCATTTATGAGGGTATTTACGCTCGAAGAGGTGGTGATCCCACTAGATTGCGGGCCATTCAGTCAGATCCACGTGGTAGCACCATAAACAACCCTGGATACCGTGAGCACCATCATCCAATAAATGGTAATGTTTTTCGTATGTAAATATGATGAAGTAAATATAATAGTTCAATAATGTACAGGTCAACTTGGTCTGTAACTGTATTACTGACTTGTAATTATAACATGGTTTACTCAGTAGTCTGAATCCAAAATCCTTTGTTCATAGCGTATTCTCATAGTGATAATACCTTTCTTTCTTCTGCTAAATCTGTCAAAAATGTTTACAAAAATTTCACTTATCGAACAAAAATAATTTGTGACAGAAAAACGAGAAACAGAGCTCACATGCGTTAATTCTGTGGAAGAGTTTTAATTTAAATGATTCGGAGAATTTCGTAACCTAAGTTTAAGCCCAGGAATCTATGACCGAATCCCCTGAATCAGACTGACTCTACACTTGAAAGCGCAGAATCTCAGAAAAAAATATGTTGTTTTTAGAAGAAATTAGGCTATATGTGTTTTTTCGATTTGAAAAAACAAACAATTTCTACGAAGTTATGATTTGTTAAAAAAAAAAAACAATTTCCGCGAAGTTATACTTTGCTTAAAAAACCCACATATTTTCTATATAACGTTGGTACATTAAATTTTATAAATAAGATGTTTAACGTTTTCTTTTTTGATTTTGATAACGTTAATTGTCTTCTTTTAAAATCCAGTTGAAAATATAAAAAGTTTTAAAATCGACAAAACGGTGGCGGTTTCTGTGAAAAAATTCAAAGTCGATCTCTTTAAAAACTCATACTTTTTTCATTTTGCTTCAGATTTTGAAAACATGAAAAATAATTTTCTGAAAAACGCTACCTTTCTTATTTGCTGCAGTATTTTTGAGAAGCTTCTGATAAGAGAGGAACGGCCTGGAGATTACACGGAGAAAAATGGAAGGTTTGTTTGGCCATATAAATGTGCAGACAGATCATATTGCAGGGTCGACTATATGACAGCTCTTGAATATGGCTAAAGCGGCTATCTCTAGAAGATAAAAACGAGAGGTCCAAATCGACAATCTCAGAAAGACGACTCGATTGTCTCAGACCGTCGTCTCGGTAATTTCAAGCTGGCTGACCCGATCATTGTGAAGAGTCGGTTTGGAAATCTCAGATGGTCGATCTGATTTTCTCAGACATTCGACTCCATCAACTGGATGTAGGATCACGAGTGCATTGACCCTGCCCCTTCCATCTGTCTTTGCATTAATCTCAGCAGTTGATGTCAGAACTGAAAAATAATGATTTAGTTTCAAATTAATGAGTACAATTCAAGTTTAGCCTAAATCGACTAATGCTATAATTAACAGTGGTTACTTACATAATTATAATCTATTTCAAACTTACATTAACCTCAAAAACATTTAAATTAAATGTCTCAAATCTCACATTACTAATAGAAAATATTAACGTTACAATTACTTATTTAAAACAGGTACTTACAGAATAAGATATTTCCAATGAATCCTCAATAAATACAATTCACTTTACATTGAAATAGTTGGTAAAAACCTTATTTTTTTAACAGATATCAGTATGCGGTCTACGATTTCGTTATGCTAATTGGAGCCAATTAGCGATACCCTTTAAATTTTTACGCGCATGATTGACGCGCAAAAATCAAGCAATGGACCATACGCAGTGGCTTATCTGCTCCTTCTTGGATGTTCGAAAAGAGTGAAAACAATATGTGCGTCTTGATCATTCCGAAAAGGATACCTTAGTTATCCCTAATAGTGAGTGTAATGCTCTTATAAAAGTCAGACTGACGATAAAATAAGAGTCTTTTTAATCATTTCGAAAAAAATAGGAACGGACCGTTCGACCATGCAGACAGACTTGCTGGCTCTCTAAATTTTGACCATATAACTTTGACCATCCATTTTTCTCCGTGTACTTTCTTTAAAAAATAATTATTGGATTTTTCTCACAAACGATGCATGATATCACAAAGGAACAAACCCTAACGGAACGAATGCATGGAAAGGATACTCCATAGCATATCCCTATAGTATCCATATGCTATCCCTCCCGCATCATCCAAAAAAAACTAAAAAAAAAAAAAAAAAACAAGACGGGCAGCCATTAGGTACTGCTTTCTCACGAATGGCACAAGTTTGAAGTTGCTTCTCTTACAGGTCTGGTAGGAATTTGCATGGGAACATGGATTAAAATTAATCGGATATTGAAACTCGAAATAATGTTTTCAAAGTTTAAGTCTGCAATAATGGTTTCGAAGTCACTCTATGAGGAACCTAGATTAGATTTTTCATTCTCGCGAATGGTACAAGTACAAAAAAGCTTCTGTAAGAGGCTCTGTTAGGAATTTGCATGGAAACTTGTATTCAAATTCGGATATTAAAACTCAAAATAATGCTTTTACAGAAGCTCTACGAGACATCTATTAGTTACTGCTTTCTCACAAATGCCGCAAGTTTAAAGTTGCTGTTCTGAAAAGCTCTAATAGGATTTCTAAAGGTAAATCAGGAATTAATTAATCAAGTTTAAACTCAAAATAATGGTTTCAGAGTGGCTCTATGAGGCACCTTTTAAGTTCTGCTTTCTCCCGAATCGCACAAGCACTGTTAGTAATTTTTTAATTTAACAATCCTGTTAGTAATTTTACAAGGAACGTGGATTTAAGTTAGCAGATTACTAAAACTCAAAATAATGCTTTCAAAGTGGCTCTACGAGGCACCTATTAGGTGATGCTTTCCCACGAATAACACAAGTTTTAAATTGCTGTTCGAAGAGGTTCTATTAGGATTTTTAATGCAAATCCGGATTAAATTAATCTTGTTTAAACTCAAAATAATGCTTTCGAAGTGGCTCGAATAGGCACCTATTAGGTACTGCTTTCTCACAAATGGCACAAGTTTTAAATAGCTGTTCTAAGAGATTCTATTAGGATTGCTAATGGCAAATCGGAATTATATTAATCAAATTTAAACTTAAAATAATGATTTCAAAGTGGCTCTACGAGGCACCACTTCGGTGCTGCTTTCTCACGAGTGGCACAAGTTTAAAATTGATGTTCTGAGCGGGTCTATGATATTTCTTATGGCAAATCGGGATTAAATTAATAAAAGTTTGCACTTAAAGTAATGCTTCCCAAGTGGCTCTATGAGGCACATTTTAGGTTTTGCTTTCTCACGTATGGAACACGTACAAAATTGCTTCTCTCACAGGTTCTGTTAGGAATTTGAATGGGAACTTGGATTCAAATTAATCGGATATTAAAACATGAAATAATGTTTTGAAAGTTTAAACTCAAAATAATGGTTTCGAAGTGGCTCTATAAGTCACCTATTACGTTCTGCTTATTCCCAAATTTCACAAGTTTTAAACTGCTGTTCTTAGAGGTACTATTTGAATTTCTAATGTCGAGTCGGAATTATATTATTCAAGTTTAAACTCAAAATAATACTCTCAAAGGGACTCTACGAGGCACCTATTAGGTACTGCTTTCTCACGAATAGCACAAGTTTAAAATTGTTGTTCTAAGATGTTCTATTAGAATTTCTAATGGCAAATCGGGATTAAATTAATCATGTTTATTCTCAAAATAATGGTGTCAAATTGGGTCTTTGAGGCACCTATTAGGTTCTCCTTTCTCGCAACTGGCACAATTACAAAATTGGTTGTCTAAGTCGTTCTGTGAGAAATTTGTATAGGAACTTGTATTTGAGTTAATCGGGTATATAAACTCAAAATCATGCTATCAACGTGGATTTACGAGGCACCTATTATGTACTGCTTTCTCCTGACTGGCACAAGTTCAAAATTTCTGTTGTAAGAGGTTGTATTAGGATTTCTAATAGCAAATCAAGATTATATTAATCAAGTTTAAACTCAAAATAATGGTTTCAAACTGGCTCTACGAGGCACCTATTAGGTACTACCATCTTGCGACTAGTGTAACTTTAAACTGGCTGTTCTAAGCGGTTCTATTAGGATTTCTAATTGCAAATCGGGATTGAATTAATCATGTTTAAACTCAAAATAATGGTCTTAAGGTGGCTCTATGAGGCACCTATTGAGTTCTGCTTTCAGGATAAATGGCACAAGTAGAAAATTGCTTGTCTAAGAGTTTCAGTTGGGAATTTGCATAGGAACTTGCATTTTAGTTAATTGGATATTAAAACTCAAAATAAAGCTTCCACAGTGGCTCTACCAGGCACCTATTAGGTACTGCTTTCTCACAAGTGGCACAAGTTTGAAATTGCTATTCTAAGAGGTTCTATCAGGATTTCTAATAGCAAATAGGGATTAAATTAATCAAGTTTGAGCTAAAAATAATGGTCAAAGAGGCTCAATGCAATTAATCATTTAAGGTAGTTCTATTAGCTATCTATTAGTCTATTGGAATTGTTAGTCTATAATCGGAATTGAATTCATTGGATTAATATGCCAAGTTCCTGGATAAAAAATAATATATTTTCGATAAACAAGTTCTTTTAGAATGTGCATTGGGCAAAATAACATGAAAATTGAAATAAGTTGTAACTTGTAGCTAATGTTCTTTTATAACTTATACATATTTTCAATTATTCATTAGGAATTTTTATTTTAAATTAAAAACCAAGTTCTAAAGTTTTATAAAATAATTAAATCAATTGAAAATTGTGCATTTCATGGCATTTTTTTATTACAGAAAATCGCTTTTTTTCAACAAGGTTATTAAATCATTTTGGCACTAGACATTTGTAAATATTTTCTTACCATTAGATCATTAGATTTTTAAATATTTAAAGAAAAAAGAATATCAAACCGTTTTCTAAATAAGTAAAATTAAATTTTAAATTCTTTTTAGATAATTTTTTTATCAAAGCGATTATATCTATATGTACTGGATTGGCAAATTGTGTACTCCAAAAATAAAAAAAAAAAGATTATATAACGATAAGTTATGCAATCGTTTTTTTCGTTTAGCAACTGGACCGAATACAAAACACTTTAAATCCTAATAAGATACACATTAGAAGTTCATACGCTCCAAATAAATTGTAATTACAAACCGAACAGAAAAACGACTAGGTTCCACTTAGGACGATACGTAATGCAGTTCGAAAGTTTATAGAAACCCAAAGCAAACCATATAGAAATGGAGTACAAATTCCGCTTTCAAACCTAGTAGAACCTGATAGAATGCGAACCTATTAGGTTTCTATATGGTATTCCATTAGGCATTTTTGCTAAGTCTATACTCATCGATAGTAACTAATCTGCTGATAATACAGATTCCCTAACAATTACTCGTATCATAAATGTACCACCTGGCTTGAGATAGCTTATATTTCTGAAGAAGTATTTTTCTTATGATCTCTCTAAAAGCTTTATTGGGAAAGCCCTCGACCGACAATCGGAAGTTCTGTGGTTCGATTCGCAGTGGAGTGATTGTTAGAAGATCTTTTTCCAGAACAATATAATTTAAAATTTTTTTGAATTGATTTTCCATCTCGTCAAAAATGTTGTTGATGATTTTGTGTTATTTAAATAGTTAACTTGATCGAAATTTTTTATTTCTATTTCTACAGAATGTGGAGTGACATCTATATTAATCGGCAGTGCTCAAACGTGGAGGGTCAATCTTTTCTCCACGCTGTTCGACATACACAGATTTAAATCCGTACATTCACACGCACGCATACAAAAAGGAAGAAAGGACAAAAGTCAATAAAATGAAACAAAATTTTCGATTTACGCGGGATGGCCTTTATTATAGAAAAAGATTAAACGCTGTCGCCATTAACCCTGAGACTGAAAAAAATTTCTTTCGAATTTTGCATGGAATCTAATCTCACTGAAAACGCCGTAGCCTCGTATCCAATTCTTACTCAAATTCCATCAAATTTCATTTGACAAGCTTCAATGCCAGAATATTAAAGCCGGAATAAGAAATTCGTTCCCAAATCATACAAAGAACCCCCCCCCCCCCCCCCCCCCCCCCCCCACTACGCTGTATAGTGGTCAAAATCCCCAAAAAGCTGGCCATAATTCATCAATGTCATGATTTTGGTATGAATTTTCATACTCGGGGGGGTTTTGGAGTCGCTGATTATGAATCTGATATTGGTTTTTGAAAAAGATGGCGATTACAAAATGGCGGAGGATTCTCACAAATCTTGATTTTCTTACGAAAAAAAGGATTACTTAGAGTTTTTCCAGTTCGCTGTTTACAAATCTGATATTGGTTTTTGTAAAAACAAAATGGCGGTTACAAAATGGCGGAAGATTCTCACAAATGTTCATTTTTTCATTAAAAAGGATCTCTTAGAAGTTTTCACGTTCGCGGATTACGAATGTGATATTGGTTTTTGAAAAAACGAAATGGCGGTTGCAAAATGGCGGAGGATTTTCACCAATTTTGATTTTTCTATAAAAAGAAGGATCACTTAAAAGGTTATGGGTTCGCTGATTACGAATCTGATATTGGTCTGGAAAAAAATTGCGGA
The DNA here is from genome assembly GCF_010883055.1 of Belonocnema kinseyi. NCBI lineage: Eukaryota > Metazoa > Arthropoda > Insecta > Hymenoptera > Cynipidae > Belonocnema > Belonocnema kinseyi. Next base: position 28,337,075 of record NC_046659.1, on the reverse strand, counting down.
TACAAAATAGCAGACGATTTTTTGAAAAACGAACGTTTGATAACGACGTAGCAGTTTTCAGCACCCTCAGAAATTTTGTTTTTGACTAATTCAAATTATTCATCTCGGGTTAAACAAATTCGCTGTTCAGTATCTCCATGATCAGTATCTGGAAAATTAAGGTTTTTACAATTTTATGAGAGTTATTAATATCCGATTACCTACTATTCTTATATCTCACATGTTACTGAATCTAAATTTAATAGTATAAAATATGACACATTTTTTTAAAAGATTAAGTCGATATTTTGCTATCGTTTAAACAATACGTTTCTTTGATCAACAGATGTATGTTTATACCGTTAGTTGAAGTTAATAGAACAGTGAAATAACAAAAGTTTACTATGTTATGGTATGAATAACGTGCACTGCACAATAAGCGTTTCAGAGCGCATCTGTAAAACCTATCTGAAATAATGTGTCAAACCCAAACGAACAACTTTGGGCAGCCGATTTTCAAATATGTTTCACGTGAATATGTAATTTTCCATTGGCATTGGAAAACAGGGCCCGACCTAGCAAGACTTTTTTCTATACTCTATTTTCATTAACGTGAATTAATATAAGAATTCAAAAACCGAAGTAAATTGTTTATTAATTTTTTACATTTATCTTTGTCACATCTATTTATGTTACACTATTTTTTCGAGTACTTATATTTACGAGAACAATCCATGTTGTTTCGCTGTAACTGATCACTCCATTAAAAGACAATGCACTTTTGAAAAACTGGTTTTATTACTCGCGACGTGCACGTGTTTTAATGCGTTCGACGTGTGTACACAGGAAAAGAAGAAACAGTCTTAGATGAGCACGTGTCCTTAGATATCGTTCCTAAACGATGCTAGGGGTACCACTGCACTTATTGGAATCTTTGAATGTACCTAAAAAAATATTATTCTGCATTATGGCCAGCTTTTTAGGATTTTTTACCACTGTGCACTGGCCAAAATAGTTTAGAATGCGTACTCTCTCGGTATAGCCACAATTTAACGCTTTGAAACACGTTTTGGATTCATTTTAGGAGTATATTTTCATATCATTTAAAATGTCCAAATCAAACAAAGTTCGAATTGACCGAAAAACTGTTTTTCAGCATGTAAAAAAAATATTTATGTATATATAATAAATAAACATGTCACGTTATAATAGGTAAATGTTTTAGTATTTTGAAAATTGTGGAATTGCCTGTGTAGCCTTTATCATGAATATATTGAAAGAATTGTACTTTTAAATAAAATCTTTGTTTCTTATCACAGGTGAAAAGAAATGTCATAATTTAATTTTATTCAGTTTTTTGAATTAGACTTAATATACTGCTTTCTCGTAGACATTTTTCTCTCAAAAACGTCAATGTTTCTGTATTTATTTTGTTACTATATATCACTATAAGGAAGATATTGTGGAAAGTACTCTTCATGTCTAGATATAATTATAATAGCTTGGTGCAAGGAAAGGTAAAATAAAAAAGTTTGATGTAATGATAGAAAGCTATTATTTTACTCGTATTCAATGCATTCTCAAACAAAAGTTTGTATAACTGTATACATAAATAATTGTACATTATAACTTATAAATTACTTTCATTTTCTTGCACAGGCATTTTTTTAATAATTAAGTAGAGAAAACAGATAACTTATTTCGAAGTATGTTTTGATATAATAACATTGTGATAAAATGCCTTAAAATTCATATTTTTACTTACTTTTGAATGTTTCTGTTACGGTAAACCGCACACGAGCAGGTACATAATGGGAAAACACTTTGCCATACCGAGAGTACGGGTTCTGAACGTTTTTGACCTGCGTAGCGGGGGGTTTCTTAGTATGATTTGAAAAAAACTTGGTATTCCGGCCTGCGAACTTCGCTTACGAATTTATTGTTTTGGCATTCAGCAGTATCACACTATAATCGCCATATTTGATCCAAAAACGCATCATCTCTTATGCCGAAATCACATGAAAATTGCTAACGAAATTTATAGCGACATCTCGTACTCAGTAATATTGCCATTTAGATAAAATGTAAAAATTCCCCGTCTCTCAGATCATGCAAGTGATGGGCCCACCTTGCTTGAAAGTTTCCTCTGAAAGAGGCCACGATCGTGTGGATTATGACTTTCTTCACTTTCATCTGATCAGGATCTCCTGCCTAGAAGATCTGATACCATATGTCCCCTTCTTTATTTGCTAACTTGACGACAGTTAGGTCTCACTTCTGTTGCTATGAACAATTTTCCAGAATACCTTCGGGTGAAGTTTTACCTTTCACCTCAAACATCTTTAACTTTATTGTATCTGTTATCTAAAAAATCTAGATCCCTATTTAGGCAACCGAATAAAAGAAATTGTTTTTCCATATAGTACACAATCTTTACATAATGAATATTTATTGATGTTGAGTGATATACATTCTCTTAATATTTACTATCATGCAAATATTTAAATACAAGAAATACTAAAATTACATCTATATTTAGAATCCGGATCATTGAAGATCGATACGAACGTATGTTATCGGACGAGTTTCTGTCCGGTTTTCGCAGGCCTAACTTAAGCAAGTATCATTCAGCCATCAATGATATGATTTATGGCTTTATTTCAATTTTAAAAAGAAAGGCATTATGAAATTACATCCTCTCTACGGATGATGTGACTCTGGCAGTTATTCGTATTGATTTCCCCAAATAGATAGCGCTAAAAAAACCTCCATTTTAGTAGGAATTTTTAGTAGAGGTATAGGGCCGATTCTGGATAGATTAGTAATGAGAAATAGCACTAAAGGATTCAAAATTAATAGCGGTATTGAGTGCAATGGCAAAGAAGGTCACTGAGTCACTTCATTATTTGTTTAGCACCAAAAAACGAGATATAATTTATTGACAAAAGAGTGTCAAAGTTCCTGCCTTCTAGTAAAAGGCTATATTAAACAAAACAATTCTATAAAAGTAAGACGAGTAAACATTCAGACTCGCACATTGATAAGATAAGAACGGTACCTTGTAGACGAAAGAGAAAGAGAAGAGAATACTCACGCGAAACATAAACACTCATACAATACAAAAATAGAATACCGAATGAAATATCCGGAACAATTAATGTTAGTGTATATCCGTGTTAAGATGATTTTGCATTTTTGTGTATGTGTGATTGCGTATGGAGAGGGATTATGAGTTATGTTTTTGCTTACACCATAAGAAAATATTTTATACGCACGAAGAAATTTAATATAAAAACAATGGTATCAAGTTACATATTATTCAGATAATCGTTTTCGAAATAGTGGCATGTTTCATGCATTACTAAGAAAATTATCAGCCTATGATATGAGCCGCATAAGGAAAAGACCCCCGTTTCCTATGTCGTATTTGATAGGCATTAAGGAATTTAATATAAAACCAATGCTATCGAGTTACATAGAATTCAGAGAATTGTTTTGAAAATGGTGTCATGTTACATGTATTACTAAGAAAATGACGCAATGTTACATGCTTTATGCATGTTGGAATAAATTTCGCTTGTTATCCTTATAAAAATGACACAGAAGTCGATGATAAGCGTCTCATATTCAAGCTCATCATACCTTTGACCAATGCCATTTATGTGATATTACAAGTGTACCGGGCATTCTTAATATAACAAACTTATTATATTATAAGTAATAAAAAATTCCTGTCATTATTAAATGTGCAAGTAACTCATGTAAGACATTCTTCTAGAACCGTAAAACAAAGATATATATATCCACCTAGCCAAGGCCCTCCAGTTACTGTCGAACACCCACCCAAACCAGAGGAGGTCGAAGTATTTTAGAGAGAAGTCTACGAAGTGCAGCATAGACTGGATGAAGATAACAAAAAGTATAAAGAGGGATGAAGAACTATTCCGTACCGGGACCAGATTGTATAAAAACCTTCTGATGGAAGAAGTTTTCTGCAACCCATCAGCATTTGGCCCGTACTTTCACCTCATATTTAAAGTCGTATATATTTATCTGTCTTTTGGAAATCTTAAAGGTTCATCTGCAAATAGTTAGGTGCATGGAGAGATTGATGCCGCTTTGGAAAACCAGATTTACTATGTCATCTGGAAAAAATCGGTCACCTTTCAGAGAGGTGTCTTACGGGGCGACACCATGAGCCCACTCCTCTTTTGCCTAACATTATTGCCACTATCTCTAGCATTTCGTCATTCCAACGGGTACTTGTGCGGCAAACCTGCAGATCGAAAGTACAAGGTCACTCATGTATTTTACATGGATGATCTTAAGAACTATGCTAAAAACAAAGAGCAACTACATCTAGCTCTAGAGTTGTCGAACGATATACTAAGGAAATTGGAATGGAATTTGGGTTAAACTAATGCGCTAAGGTTTATTTGAAGCGAGGCAAACTGGATGGCATCCCTGAAGATCCTGAGCTCGTTGATAGAAGCGCTATACGACACCTTTGCGCTGGAGAGACTTATACATACATGGGCGTGCCACAAAACCGCAGTCAGGATGTCACATCTATAAAGGATACTCTCCGAAGCAGATACAAACGTCTCATCCGGCAGATTTGGTCTTCTAAACTGTCGGCGAGGAATAAAGTATCTGCAGCGAACATGCTTGCCGTCCCGGTAGTACTCTATTCATTTGGAGTAGTTTCATGGACGAAGAATGAGCTCAGATCTCTTGATATCGGGACAATAAAGGTTATGCACATGAACAAAAGCGTGCATCTTAAGTCTTCCGTTCCGCGACCGTACATCTCACGCCGTCAAGGTGGTCGTGGAATATTAAATCTTGAATGTCTTCACAACAGGATTATTCTCGGTACAGCACATAGAGTTTCAAATGGAAGAGACCCTCTTCTTAAAATGGTCAAGAATCACGAGGAAGTAGGCAAAAGAGCATTTCTGTACAAAGCAGCGGAGGAGGCTGCTGAAACACTCGGACTTGACTTCAGTATTAGGGGTGAGCAAAATGC
>NC_046659.1:28320960-28331967 GCF_010883055.1 Belonocnema kinseyi | reverse complement strand
GGCGTGCCATGCACACCCCGAGCATTTAGCTCACATACTATCTAGTTGTCCAACACACGCGGGAACGACCTACATTCAAAGGCACAATGCGGCACTAAGATTGCTTTATTACCATGTCTGTCTGTAGGCACTAACCTTAATATCGCTCCTCTAAATGCTCCTAGGGAAATTGAGTTAATTGTCGAGAATGGGAAGTGCCGCATATAGTGGAACTTTATATTACCGACAATTGTTTCTGTTGCTCACTCGAGGCCTGACATGGTTCTTCTGACTTCGAGAAGTGAACCATGTTCTTTATCGAAATTACGGCACCAGCTCACAAAAACATCATAGCCAAGGAGAATGAAAAGAGAGGTATCGAGACCTTATAAGGGAGTTGCAACGATTGTACCCCGAATATTCTATTAAACTAATCGTCCTTATCACCGTCGCTCTTGGAGGTGCCAAACTTTTACTCGCTAATGGGCTTAAAAGCATCCCTGCGTGTCAACAATATGCTAAAAGACTTGCGGGCAAAATGCAGAAGACAGTAGTCGTTGGGTTGCTCCATGTTCTTAGGATGCACCCGCTCCTGGCGAAATCCTGCTTATTAAGTCGCATGCAGCGCAGGTGGCCGCGCATGTTTGTAGGTGAAATGAGGCAAGGAGTGGGGGAGAGCAAACGAAGGGGAAATAGGAAAACAAGAAGTTTCTTAGCAAGAAGTGTCGTACGGTCTACTGTATATAAAAATCCCGTGTCACAATGTTTGTCATCAATAAAGTCCGAAACTACTTAACCGATCATGATAAAATGTTGTATACTGCGTGTCATTTGGTCCAACTTGCAGGATAGGATACTTTTTATCTCATTTAGTTACTTCAATATTTTTTGATTACAAATTCAATGGTTTAGTTGTGTATTCCAGAATTTTCTAACAGATATCAGTGTAAGTTAGTTTGTGGACCGACACTTTAACATTTCACGTTATCTAGGGTGGGTAAGCAGCCAATAGATGGCGCCAACTTTAGTATAATACAAATTCAACAGTCAAGTCCGTGAATCTTGAAATCAAGTTTATCAGAGTTTCCATGGTCGCGTTCGAGACTTCAAATGGATACAAGTGTGAAAACAATATAGGTTGTGTTGTATAGTAATTACAAATAATAAAAGTGTGTATTTAATAAAGAAGTAAGATATGTGAACGGAGAAGTAAACATCATTTTTTTTCTGTACCATTAACATTATGGAATAGCTGCTGAGTGAAAAATACTATAAAATAGTAATAATATTCTGCGCTTCCAGGGGACGCAGAGTGAATGGTTTCTAATGCTTATTTGCGGCATAAAAAAGGTCTGTTATCAATAGACAAGATATGTTTTAAATAAAGTAAATGAAAGATTACATGCGTAAACTATAAATTGACATTACCTACATTTACTTACAGCTACTAGGGCAAACATGTGCATCTGAACATAACCGCGAAATAATGATAGATCGGCCCGGCATGTTTATTATGATTTCGATTGATTATTCATTAACAAAGAAATGTTTTGTGTTTTTGTATGTTCATTACTGACAGTTTCAGCAGTAATAATTCAAATAATAATTACTTATTAACAATTTAACAATCATTACTTATAAATCATTTTAATAAGTTAAACATTATTTCTGAATTTATTAATTGATTAACATTGTTTTTTTCACAGATCGACCCTAGAAGAAATGCAAATCAGGAAATGCAGATGGAACTGGTGCATTTCGGGCAATTTAACTTGCCCGAATTTTAATTGATACAATTGTTAGGGATTTTATTATTTTCCAAAATGTTTTCTCTGGACCTCATCTCAAAATTTGGTTTGATCAACCAATCAAATAAATTAAACACTTGTTGGGGATAGGAATGTATCAGCAATAAATCTATAAGAGAAATTTTAGGCTGATATTTACATACCAATTTTTTTTACATTATTGTATTTTCGAACTTTCTATGTCTGGATCTGATTTCCAAATTGACATTTGATCAGACCTAAAACCAATTTTAAATAATTTTGAAGATCTCAGTGTATTAAAAAAAAATCTCGAAGCAATTTGACTAGCCCGGATTTTAATTAATAAAGTTTTTAGGGATTCTTTGATCTTCGAAAACGTTTTCTCTGGACCTCATCTCAAAATTTCGTTTGATCAACAATTAAAAGACATTAAAGACTCGTTGGTTGTAGGATTGTATCAGTAATAAATCTAAAAGAGCAATTTTAGGCAAGAATTTTCATTCCAATTCTGTTTTTAAATTATTCTATTTTCGAAATTGCTATGTCTGGATCTGATTTCCATATTGGCATTAGATTAGACCTAAATTCAATTTAAAATGATTTTGATTACATCGGTGTATCAAAAAAATTCTCAAGGCAACTTGACTAGCCCGGATTTTAATTAATAAAGTTTTTAGGAATATTTTAATTTTCGAAAATGTTTTATCTGGAACTCATCTAAAAATTTGGTTTGATCAACCAATAAAATAAATTACATACTTGTTGGTGATTGGATTGTATCAGTAATAAATCCAAAAGAGCAATTTGAGGCAGGAATTTGCACTCCAATTCTGTTTTTAAATTATTCTATTTTCGAAATTGCTATGTCTGGATCTGATTTCCATATTGGCATTAGATCAGACCTAAAATCAATTTTAAATAATTTTGATTTTATCGATGTATCAAAAAAATCTCAAAGCAACTTGACTAGTCCGGATTTTAATTAATAAAGTTTTTAGGAATTTTTTTATTTTCGAAAATTGTTTCTCTGGAACTCATCTAAAAATTTAGTTTGATCAACCAATAAAATAAATTAAATACTTGTTGGTAATAGGATTGTATCAGTAATAATTCTAGAAGAGCAATTTTACGCAGGTATTTTCATTCCAATTTTGTTTTTAAATTATTCTATTTTTGAAATTTCTGTGCCTGGATCGGGTTTCCAAATTGGCATTTGATCAGCACCTAAAATCAATTTTAAGTAACTTTGGTGATATCGGTGTTTAAAAAAAATCTCGAAACAATTTGACTAGCTCAGATTTTAATTAATAAAGTTTTTAGGGATTTCTTTATTTACGAAAATGTTTTCTCTGGAACACTTGTTGGTGATAGGCTTGTATCAGTAATAAATCTTGAAGGGAAATCTTAGGCCGATATTTACATTCCAATTTTATTTTTAAATTATTTTATTTTCGAAATTGCTATGTCTGGAACTGATTTCCAATTCAAATCTAAAAATTAAATTCATACAATATTGGTATGTTAATAGAAAATAAAAATGTTTGAGTGTAATTCAAAGCTACTGGAAATTTTATTTTAATGTAATTGTTTTAGGCCTCGTTCAACTGTAATTTATGCTGTTAGAAATAAAGACACTAATTCTGTAAATTTTATTTCAGATGTTATCTTTTTAATCGGATGTTGTCCTATATTTATTATCGATTGATCCAACGAAATTTTGAGATGACGCCCAGAGAAAATATTTTCGAAAATAAAAAAATCCCTAGAAACTTTATTAATTAAAATTCGGGCGAGTCAAATTGCTTCGAGATTTTTTTTTTGATACACCGATACTATCAAAATTACTTAAAATTCATTTTAGGTGCTGATCAAATGCCAAGATTGAGCGCGCCTAGGGCGCGCGTGTACGCTCTCGCGCTTTGCGCTCGTATTCGTACGTTTAATGCGTACACTTTAAGTAAATTTTTTTCAATATTGTAAATACTATAAGTTAAATCGAAAACTGTGATTTAAACTTTTGAGGAATTACAGCCATAAATTGTAACTGCATTTTTTTCGATTTGATTTTAAAGAAGATTCTTAAAGCACCTACGGCATTGACGATTACATTCTCATTACGAAACTTGCGCTTCGCGCTCGATAATTCGTGTCCACTTGAAAACCTTCATTAAAATAATTTGCAAATCTTGTTAAAAACTACTAAAAATAACGTTTTAAACTTATGGATCTCTTAAAAAATCAAAACTGCATATTTTTTAATATGATCCAACTTTTGGAACTTTGGTCTAATTAACAAATTTCATGATTATAGTTTAGAAAAACATATATTTTACATCGAGTAGAAATTGAATTTATATTTCTGAACCTACTAAAAAAATGTTTTTCCTTTTTTAGAAAGTTTGCAAAATGTTTCAAAGCATCTAACTTTTTGATGTTTTATCGAATTTAAAAATGGCATTGGGATAATTTGCAAGTCCTTTTGATGCGCATAAGCAAACTTGACAGAAATTTCTAAAACTCATAAAAAATTTTTACTCAAATTTTGAAAAAGCTCAAGCTTTTGAAATTTTGTCTGCTAGAAAAATGTAACTGACATAGTTTCTAAATATATTTGATAGCTTGTGATGAAATGAAATTTTTTAATCTTTTAGTAAAATATATATTTTTTTATTTATCTGAATATTTTCAAAATTTTCAAAAGTATATAACTTTTCTAATTTTAATAAAAATAAAAAATTTTATTTGGATAATTTGCAAGTTTTCTACCCATCTATAAGAAACGTTGACAAAAAGTTTTTAATTTGAATTTTTTTTTTTTGAAATTTTGAAAATGCTCGAAATTTTTTTATTTTGGTTGGAAATATCTGCGTAATGAACCTATTCTTTATTTTGGGAACTATAGAAAGTGTATCAAAGGCTGACTTGATTGGACAAATCCTTCAAAAGCTAGCGTGGCTACAACATTCAGGAAACCATGCATTCAGACATACATGCATACAGACATACGTGCATACAGACATACATACAGACAGACTAGACAGACTGACATACACCGTTAAATTTTATGATTTTTTGATTCTGTGATTGCGGAAACGTAAAGAGTCGTTAAAAACCACAGATCGAAAATTTGGACGATTACATTACACTCGCATGAATGAGAATGTAAAAATTGGAATGTAAATATCGACCCAAAGTTATTCTGATACATTTATTACTGATACAATCCTATCAACAACAAGTGTTTAATTTATTTTATTGGTTGATGAATCCAAATTTTGAGATGAGGTCAAGAGAAAAAATTTTCAAAAATAAAATACATTGCTACAAATTTTAATAATTAAAATTCAGGTTTGTTAAATTGTTTCGAGATTTTGTTTGATACACGGATACTATCAAAATTACTTAAAATTGATTTTAGGTTCTGATCGAATGCCAATTCGGAAATCAGATCCAGATATAGCAAGTTCGAAAATAGAATAATTTAAAAAAAATTGGAATGTAAATATCGGCCTCAAATTTCTGTTATAGATTTATTACTGATACAATACTATCACCAACAAGGGTTTAATTTATTTTATTGGTTGATCAAACCAAATTTTGAGATGAGGTCCAGAGAAAACATTTTAGAAAATAAAAAATGCCTAAAAATTGTATCGATTAAAATTCGGTCAAGTTAAATTGCTTTGAGATATCTTTCTGATACGCCTATACCATTAAAATGATTCAGGTAATTAATTTTAGGCTGATCAATACCCAGTCTTGGAATAAGGTCGAGAGATAATGATTTTTCAACAATGTTGATTGAAATACACCAAGCCAAAAAGCACCAATTCCATCTGCATTTTTTTATGTGTATTTCTTCCAGGATCCATCTGTGAAAAAAACAATGGTAATTAATTATTAAATTAAGAAATAATGTTTAACTTATTGAAATAATTTATAAGTAATGATTGTTTAATTGTTAATATGTATTTATTATTTAAATTATTAATGCCGGCACTATCAGTAATAAACATACAAAACCACAAATCATTTCTTTGGTAATGAATAATCAATCGAAAGTATAATGAACATGCTGGTCCGATCTGTCATTATTTCGAGGTTATCTTCAGATGCACCTGTTTGCCCTAATTGCTGTAAGTAAATGTCGGTAATGTCAATTTAAAGTTTACGCATGTAATATTTCATTTACTTTACTTAAAACATATCCTATCTATTCATAACACATGCTTTTTTATGTCGTAAATAAGCGTTAAACACAATTCACTCTTCTCCCACTAGAAACGCGGAATATTATTACTATTATATAGTATTTGTCACTCAGTAACCATTCCATAATGTTATTGACATAGAAAAGAATTGATGTTTACTGCTCCGTTCACATATCTTACTTCTTTATTAAATAAACACTTTTATTATTTGTAATTACTATACAACACAACCTATATTGTTTTCACACTTGTATCCATTTGAAGTCTCGAACGCGACCATGGAAACTCTGATAAACTTGATTCGAAGATTCACGGACTTGACTGAATGGCCGATCAGAATGCAATTTTAAAGGTGCGAAATATGAAAATATCCCTGTACAATATCTTCTCCCCTGCTGTTGTGTAATTCGGGTAGTAATCAAGTTCACCATGTATGTAAGCCCCAGAATTTCCACCCTGTATATATATGTGGTACATTATTACTGAACTGACCTAACGTTAAAAGTCATGTCTTCCGATTGTCTTTAAATAAATTTGCAGAGTTTTTTGCCTATATGATAGTAGTATACTCACCAATTTATAGACTCTTACTACCATCCCTCCTCGAACTACAGAGGGTAAAATTTGCATCCCCCGGGAAAAGCGGATATTTTCAAATGGTATTTACTTTTTATAAACAAATTGCCATTTAAAATACTTATTTAACATTTCCTACTCTTTGATTTTCATTCATTATCGTCACATAAAACAGACTTGCGAAAGGCTTAAATCAGTTAATAATAGTTTAAACTATTCTTATAAACAAATAATACAGGATTCGTCCTTTCTTTGGCTGGATCAAACTTGGTTTTGTGTATAGCCGAAAAACAAAAGACATCCACTTATATAGATTTTCATTTGTTTCTCATATTGTACCAAGAAACAAAAGGCAACCACATGGACTGTCATTTGTTTCTTGGCCTCAAGAAAAGCATTGCACTGCGTTACTCTACTCTGACTTCAGTCTCCTGAAAGGTTAAAGCAGCCAACCTGTAGTGTTTAGAATTTTTATGTGTGTGTTTTCTGTGATTTCTTGTGTTTTGTTTTTCTTTCTTATTTTTATACATTTATAAATTGTATATCCTTCTTATCTGTGGTTTTTGTTCATTTGGTTCAGGTTATAAGTTCGTTTTAAAGCCTGTTTGCAAATCGCTATTTTCTAAGCAAAGTGGGATCCCTAAAGAACTTTTGTGGTCATCTAGAGAGAAATTGATCTGAGGCTTCTAACGGAAAATCAGCAAGAATGTAGAACTCTTAATTTACAGTCATTAATGTAGTAGTATTAATGTAGAGGAAGAGATAAACGAGGACGCAGATTTTTACGTGCTAATGAAAAATGAAAAAGAAGAATGCAATGATGAACATCACTTAGCGTTTATTCTGAATAATGTCATTTTAACTTATATCAATATTTATTATACCGATATTAATGAATCTTTATAAAAATAAAAATTTGTCAAGTGCATACTGTGTAAACAAAAAATATTCTTTGGTACTCACTTGTATTTTTCTGGCATATTTTTCAATTTTCGAAAACTTTGCTATTTCAAGCTTATTAAAATATTTAAATTAATTTTATGGTAGAGAAATGTTAAAATTTTGTTCCAGGTACGTTATAAATATTGTGCAGAATATTTTCTTTCATATTTGGGTGAAGTGAAATTTTACATCAAACAATTATTTTGGAATTAAAATTTATTTACAGGTAAGGAGTTTACAATTTTATATAAAGTATTAAAAAAAAAATTAAAATGCTCTAAAGCAATTAAAATTCCCGGCATTCTAAAATACCACGAATTTATTGCAAATGAGAACGGACAATTGCAACTGAAAAAAACTACATTCGCAACAGAACATGATCTATTTCCGAAGACAGTCCAAAAGCCTCAAGTTCAGAGAAGCAAACAATGCGCGAAAAAAAGGCGCGAGTAAGGTTTTCGCTCGGATATCTTTGCATAACTACATAACTATTTATAGTCGCAAAATGCCAAACAGCAATTTTATCGGAAAAAAGTCAAGCTTTCGTTTTAAAATACCTTTAGGTGGACGGAGCGACTAAATCACGACTGGCTAGAGTGCTACGATGCGAGTGTGGCCCCTGAACGTACCCCTGAACAAGCCGGCAACAGAAAAAGAGAGACGACACTAAGATCAACCACGGACAGGCATCCAATAGAGAAAGAGCGATGCTTTATGACCTGGAGAAACATCAACATGAAGGTTTCTCTCAAGCCTAAAGATCTGACTGAAATGGATGACGCATTCAGTGTGTGATTAACTACATCACATCTGGCAGGAATTTTACCACCCAGGTTCGAAAGTTCGCGCGCGAACTCCGGACCTGTTATCACACACTTAACAAGTCAAAGCTGCTGAACATCAGACAGCATATTGTTGAGAGAATTCGGATTCTATCTGACGCTAAGAGAAGTCTAGAGCAGAGGGAGAGGTGCATCAGAGAAAATCAACAGTTTCTCTCTGACCCATCTCGAATCTTCCAGGACCCTCCAGTTACTGTCGACCACCCGCCCAACCCAGAGGAGGTCGAAGTATTTTGGAGAGAAATCTCTGAAGTGCAGCATAGACTGGAAGAGAACTTAGAAAATATATATAGCTTCAAGGAGCTATGTGATGCCCTCATAACTCCTGATCAAGCATGCCCATCCAGCCCTACAGAGGAGGTGAAAAAATATTAAGAGGGATGAAGAACTATTCCGCACAGGGACCAGATTGTATCAAAACCTTCTGGTGGAAGAAGTTTCCTTCAACAAATCAGCATTGGCCCGTATTTTCACCTCATAATTAAAGTCGGAAGAGCCAATTCCGGAGTGGTTGGTGGCAGGACGCACAATACTCCTGCCGAAAATAGGCAACTTAGCTGATTCGAAGAATTATAGGCCAATCACTTGTTCTAACACACTGTATAAGATATTCAAAGCTATCGTAAATGATAGGATTGTTCGGGAAATTGAACCTGTGTGGCAATATTTGTATGAATAACGAGGCTCGAAGAAAGGCGTAGCGGGATGTCGGGAGAACCTGCTCATCGATAGATGTGTCTGTAAAGATGCAGCATTCTACCAGCGTGACCTATGGATGGTCTGGATTGATTATTGGAAAGCATTCGAATCGACCTCCCATAGACTTATCATCTGTCTTTTGGAAAGCTTAAATCTTCATCCGCAAATCGTTAGATGCATAGAGAGATTGATGCCGCTTTGGAAAACTAGATTTACTATCTTATCTGGAAAATATCGTGTGACAACTAACAAGGTCACCTCTCAGAGAGGTGTCTTTCAGGGCGACTCCCTGAAGATCCTGCGCTCGTTGATAGAAGCGCTATACGACACCTTTGCGCTGGAGAGATTTATACATACCTGGGCGTGCCACAGAGCCGCATTTAGGATGTGACATCTATAAAGGATACTCTCCGAAGCAGATACAAAAGTCTCATCCGACAAATTTGGTCTTCCGAACTGTCGGCGAGGAACAAAGTATCTGTAAAGAACATGCTTGCCGTCCCGGTACTACTCTATTCATTTGGAGTAGTTCAATGGACGAAGAACGAGCTCAGATCCCTTGATATCGGGACAAGAAAGGTTATGCACATGAACAAAAGCATGCATCTTAAGTATTCCGTTCCGCGATTGTACATCTCACGCCGTCAAGGTGGTCGCGGAATATTGAGTCTTGAATGTCTTTACGGCAGGATTATTCTGGTTACAGTACACAGAGTCGCAAATGGAAGAGACCCTCTTCTTAAAATGGTCAGTAATCACGAAGAAGTGGGAAAAGGAGTGTTTCTGTACAGAGCAGCGGAGGAGGCTGCTGAAACACTCTGACTTAACTTCACTATTAGGAGTGAGCAAAATGCATCAAATCTTATCTATATCAAGTACTCATTCCTAAAAGCCCGGATTAAGAAAGAACAAGAGACAAACTTTCGTGAACAGCTCCTCGATAAGGGGATGCACGGTATCTTCGACAGAAATGTGGAGGGTCAGTCAATGTCGTGTGAACTAACGTTTGCTTTCCTTAAATCTCCGGATTAAACTCTGGTTCGGAGGGCTTAATTTTGGCATGCCAAGATGGTACCATTTCCACCGTAACATACCCTCGCCAAATTTTGAGCCCAGACATTCCCGATGATAGCTGCAGGGCGTGCCATGCACATCCCGAGCATTTAGCTCACATACTATCTAGTTGTCCAACTCATGCGGGAACGATCTACATTCAAAGGCACAATGCGGCACTAAGAGTGCTTTATTACCATCTCTGTCACTCTTGCGGCATTAACCTTAGTATCGCTCCTCTAAATGCTCCTAGGAAAATCGAGTCAATTGTCGAGAATGGGAAGTGCCTCATATACTGGAACTTTATATTCTCGACAATAGTTTCTGTTTCACACTCGAGGCCAGACATGGTTCTTCTTGACTTCGAGAAGCGAACCATGTTCGTTATCGCATTTTCGGCACCAGCTGACAAAAATATCATAGCCAAGGAGAATGGAAAGGAAGAGAGGTGCAGAGATCTTATAAGGGAGTTGCAACGATTGTACCCGGAATATTCTGTTTAACTAATCGTCCTTATCGTCGGCGCTCTTGGAGGTGCTAAGCTTTCACTCGTCAATAGCCTGAAAAGCATCCCTGCGTGTCAAAAATATTGCAAAACACTTGCGGGAAAAATGCAGAAGGTGTTAGTCCTTGGATCACTCCGTGTTGTCAGGGTGCATGAAACTTTTGCCGGATTGTCGTATTGATTCCGTTACAGACTGTAACCACCCATCTCACGGTCGTGAGACGTGGCTGTGGCTGAAATTTTACTGCGATTTCGCTGGAAGCGGGTGCAATTTTCCAGATTAGCACCCGCTCCCGGCGACATCCTGCGGTTGTCCTTACGACGATCCGGCAAAAGCCTTGTGCACCCTAAGAACACGGAGCGACCCAAGGACAACCGCCTTCTGCATTTTTCCCGCAAGTGTTCTAGCATATTGTTGACACGCAGGGATG
>NC_046659.1:28312850-28320860 GCF_010883055.1 Belonocnema kinseyi | reverse complement strand
TGTGGAAGATACCGTGCATCCTCTTATCGAGGAGCTGTTCACGAAAGTTTTTCTCTTGTGCTTTCTTAATCCGGGCTTTCAGGAGGGAGTACTCGAGATAGAGAAGATTTGATGCATTTTGCTCACCCCTAATACTGAAGTCAAGTCCGAGTATTTCAGCAGCCTCCTCCGCTGCTTTGTACAGAAATGCTCCTATGCCCACTTCTTCGTGATTCCTGACCATTTTAAGAAGAGGGTCTCTTCCGTTTGCAACTCTATGTGCTGTACCCAGATTAATCCTGTTGCGAAGACATTCAAGACTCAATAATCCGCGACCCCCTTGACGGCGTAAGATGTACAGTCGTGCAACGGAAGACTTAAGATGCATGCCTTTGTTCATGTGCATAACCTTTCTTGTCCCGATATCAAGAGATCTGAGCTCGTTCTTCGTCCATGGAACTACTCCAAATGAATAGAGTAGTACCGGGACGGCAAGCATGTTCTTTACAGATACTTTGTTCCTCGCCGACAGTTCGGAAGACCAAATTTGTCAGATGAGACTTTTGTATCTGCTTCGGAGAGTATCCTTTATAGATGTCACATCCTGAATGCGGCTCTGTGGCACGTCCAGGTATATTTAAGTCTCTCTAGCGCAAAGGTGTCGTATGGCGCTTCTATCAACGAGCTCAGGATCTTCAGGGATGCCATTAAGTTTTCCTCGCTTCAAATAAACCTTGGCGCATTTGTCTAACCCAAATTCCATTCCAATTTCCTTAATATAACGTTCGACAATCCCCAGAGCTAAATGCAGTTGCTCCCTGTTTTTAGCATAGATCTTAAGATCGTCCATGTAAAATACATGAGTGACCTTGTACTTTCGATCTGCAGGTTTGCCGCAGAAGTACCCGTCGGAATGGAGAAGTGCTAGAGATAGTGGCAATAATGTAAGGCAAAAGAGGAGTGGGCTCATGGTGTCGCCCTGAAAGACACCTCTCTGAAAGGTACCCTTGTTATTTGTCGCACGATTTTTGCCAGATGAGATAATAAATCTGGTTTTCCAAAGCGGCATCAATCTCTCTATGCACCCAAATATTTGCGGATGAACCTTTAAGATTTCCAAAAGACAGATGATAAGTCTATGGGAGGTCGAATCGAAACCTTTCTGATAATCAATCCGGGCCATCGATAGGTCACGCTGGTAGAATGCTGCATCTTTGCAGACACATCTATCGCTGAGTAGGTTCTCCCGACATCCGGCTACGCCTTTCTTTGAGCCTCGTTGTTCATACACTTCTTCCCACACAGGTTTAATTGCCCGAACAATCCTATCATTTAGGATAGCTGTGAATATCTTATAAAGTGTATTCAGACAAGTTATTGGCCGGTAATTCTTCGACTCAGCTAAGTTGCCCATTTTCGGCAGGAGTATTGTGCGCTCTTCCACCAACCACTCTGGAATCGGTTCGACTTTAAAATCAACGAAGATTGCGAAAAGGGTTCTGTCTCTTTTATTAATTATTGTGTGAATCACAGTTGTTAGTAGAAAAATATTGTCTATATAGCTTCTCCCCTTTCTAAACCCAGCCTGACTATCAGGAATTAATTTTTCTCTTTCGGCAAAGCTCCGGAGTCTGCTTTCTAGAATCTGAGTGAAGATCTTTGTTATGTTTTTTAGAAGTGATATGGGACGATAGTTATTTAGTTCACTTTAAGCCCCTTTCTTGTGTATTAGAATTGTTTTTATCTTGCCCCATTCTTGTGGTTTTTTTATGCTATCTTATTAAATAACTCATTCATATAAAGAATATGATTTGCAGGTAAGTTTTTATAGAATCTTTACTTAAACCGTCATGACCTCGACTTTTACCGTTTTTAACCTATTCAGCCCCTCTACTACCTCATTGAGCCCCGTTGTTCTGTCCCATTCCGTGTATTCTTCTTTATTTTCAAAAAAAAAAAATTCAGAAAAATAATCCCTCTATCTAAGTTCTTTTTGCTTACTTTTAATTAAATTATTATGACAAACTTTTGTCTTGGTGTACTCCTCTGAAACGGAATCTCCAAAACCCGCAGATTTATCTTTTTATAACAGACTATTTAGATTAACTTTAGAATCTTTATATTGCTCGTCCTGCCATTCTTTGTTATATAAGTATTTACCCTTTGCGTTTACTTATTTTCTTTTGCAAAAGTCTGCGTTCACAGCGGCCACTTTCATTGCTGTTTCTAATCTTAAGCTTAGGTTCTTGATTGAGTTATTGTTATCTACAGTGATTTCAAGGTTTTTTTACGAACTAAAATTGTCTGCGCTTTCAGACTTGCAACCATAGACCTCGCACAACTAAAGGTCATTTCTTGAAGACTTATTTCTATTAGTTAACTTATTGCCTATGGATTTTTCGTTAATTTAAAATTCAATTGTACGAGGCAAGTGCTCATTATGAATAGGATCTGAGGTTATCTTACTGTTTAAAAAAAATTTAGGCATGCCAAGTTAATCCAAATTTTGATTGACTCCAAAAAACTGATGTCTTTACGAAACTAATTCGTAAGTACTTTATATTGTTTAGTTACTAAGATTATTATACTGTTATAACTTTTTTACATATTCGATATTTACTATTCTAGACTATACCTATTTTATCGGTTCTCCCCTGATGATGGAAATGGTGAATTTCCGAAACGTTGAGATTTTTTGTTTTACTTTTTGAAACTCAAATAAAACTTGTCCGATAGCGTTGCTGTCAACTAAGTTGTTTTGTTTCATCTTTCTAAATTGGTTTCACGGACGTTAAAGATTTACTTATATTAATTGCACATCAACTAGAATTGTGATCAACATCAACCAAGATATCAGAGACACAGAAGCTAGAAAGGATTTCCTTATTAATTGTCGTAAATATGATATTTTTCCTGATCATATTATTAACTCAACTAAAAATCTTCATAATTTGTCTTTTCATAGTTATTTTATTAAACAAAAACTTCAGTTCAGTATACAAAAATTACAATACAATACAAAATTACAATACAATACTAAATTACAATACAATTACAACTGAATATCAAAGAATTCTTAACTGTAAACCTAATTAAAACATCACTCTCTTGAGAAAAAATTACAGAACATCTGACATTCTAAAAACTGTAACAATCCAGATCTACAAATTGACAAACATAAATAATTAAATTCGGATCATTTCCAAAAAATATTGCTGAAACTAAAACCTTTCTCAAAGGAAATCAAGACGTTTTATAACACGTGCGGATCAAGGTGATTTTACCGTCATTCTTCATAAACAAGATTATAATAATAAAACGGAACTAATGTTAAATGATAAATCAACTTATGAAAGAATTTAAGATGACCCTTTAAAAACCATACAAAGGAAAACCTTTAGTAAAATTAACAAATCGTCTACCTAAAATCCATAAAAATGACTTTCCTTTAAGACCTGTTGTTAGTAGCGTTCATTCTTCTACTTATACTATGGCAAAAATATTTAATAGTGTGTTAAAGACTGCTCTTTTTAAACCCAAATTTTTATAAAAAATTCCATAGAATTAAAACAAAAACTTGAAAAAATCACTATTCCTTCAGACTACATTATGATGTCTCTTGACGTAACTTCCCTTTTCACTAATGTTTCCGTAGAATTAGTTCTAGATAATATAGAAAAAAGATGGCCTCACATTAAAAAAATCACTGCACTACCTCTAGACAAATTTAAAGAAGGAACTAAGTTTTTAATGAACAACACCTATTTTCAATTTTAAAAAACTTTTTACAGATAAACATTTCGAACTCCTATGGGTTCTCCTATTTCTAATAACTTAGCAGACATTGTAATGCACGATTTAGAATCTGTAATTTTCAACAAATTAGATTTTCAAGTTTTGGCCTATTTTAAAAATGTAGACGATACTTTTTTAATTATTCCTAAAGACAAAATTGAACCAACTATCAAAACCTTTCATTCATTTCGCACAAGATTACAATTAACGCATGAATTAGAATACAACAATACTATCAACTTTCTCAATATTAGCATTACGAAAAATGATAATGGCTCTATTTCTACTAATTGGTTTCGCAAATCGACATATTCCGGCCGATTGCTTTATTTTGTATCTAAACATCCTCTACAACATGAAATTGCAATTATAAAAAACATAGTCGATTCTGCTATTTTACTTTCTGACAAGAAATTTCATAATGATAATATAAATACAGTTAAACATTATCTATTTTTAAATAATTATCCACAAAATATTATCGACAAAGAAATTAACAATGGATTAAAAGAACTTAAAAACATACATTTAACTAACAATTCTAATAATATTATTAGTAAAGAATTCGATCCAAGATGTAACATTACTATTCCATATTATGATACAATTTCTGATAATATAAAAAGACTTCTGAAAACTTATAAAATCACCACAACTTTTCGTATAAATTCTAAACTGGATACAATGATTAAATTAGCCAAAGACCAATTAGAAACCCTAAATAAAACCGACGTAGTCTACCGTTTCGCATGTAAATGTGGTAAATGTTATATTGCACAAACAAAAAGACCCTTACACATTAGACGAAAAGAACATCAAGATAGTTTTAGATTAAATTATGATAACATCTTAAATGATCATTTGCGTAACAATATCAATGATAATATTTCTCACTTTTTTCTTTAGGACGAGATTGAAACATTACATCAAGAGAGTAACCCTATGAAAAGAGCCTTTGCTGAAATGGTTTTTATTAAAAAAGAACTAGATAATTGCATTAACAAAATTACTGATTTAGACTACCTTATCAAATCATACAATTCTGTCCTTGAATTCTTTCATTAAGAATAATTATATATATTTTTATTCTTCTTTTTGTTCTTTCAGAATACTATTAACAACAATACCCAAAAATCTAAAAATTAAAATGTGTTAATTCTTAAATAGAATTGATCTTGCTAGTTCCTACGTTCTTAATACTTCCGTCCCTCTATTTATATTCTTTTATAATTAGCGCCTTTTCTTCCGATTTATGGTATGATGTGTCAGATTCCTTAATGACAGTCACTTTTGGAGTCATCCTTATGGGAACAGGATGCTTTTCCATCCTGCTCTCATGAAAAATATAAAGAGTTATTTTTAACTTTTTAACATAATTTACTTCTTTTTTAAACTAGTCTCAGTTACATTTTAAATCTAATGAACAATTTTACTTCGAAATAATCACTCAGGAACTCTAAATATGGCAAATAAAAATGATATCCAATCTAACCTAACCTGATTAAACATTTCCTTTTTTTTAATAATAATTCACAATTGAACTATATCAGCTTTACAGAAGATTAATTTTAGTTAGGAAATTTCCTGTCCACATCCACATATTAACAATAACTGATTAAATTAGAAATATTTTTGATTGACTTCAAGAAATTGATGCCTTTACGAAACTAATCCGTAATTACTTTCCATTGTTAAGTTACCAAGATTATTATACTATTTTAACTATTTTACATATTCGATATTTACTATTCTAGACTATACCTATTTTATCGGTTCTCCCCTGATGATGGAAATGGTGAATTTCCGAAATGTTGGGATTTTTTCTTTGACTTTTTGAATCTAAAATAAAACTTGTCCGATAGCGTTGCTGACAACTAACATGTTTTGTTTCATCTTCCTACATTGGTTTCTCGGACGTTAAAGATTTACTTATAATCCGAATTAAATGTATGGTGCTTTTTCCCTATTAGCTGAAAAATGTTGAGCTAGCGAAAGCCTACTTCGATAATTCACCACAGGATCACTACTTACTCGGTGACTAGTCAAAGCAGAGTGCTCTGTGACAGAATAGGCTAATTGGTTAACTTCCCCCACCCTAGAGTTAAAATCCCCACCAATTATACAAGGAACGGTATTAGTATTAACTTAAAGATTATGTGCAGAGTCTGTAAACATGTTTGTGATCTCAATTATTTCTAACAATTTAAATTCCTATGTAATAAAAACAACAATACCTCCACTCGCTCTGCCGACACTGTGATCTCTTTCCGCTGGACTCTGGACTGTTTGATAAACATCAAGGAATTTTGGGTTCTTCTCTATTATTGTTGATATCCAAATTTCCGTGATCCCAATTATATCGTATCCGAGTAAAAATTCTTGTTGGTTCCGATCTAGTTCAAATGCGTTCCTGAGGCCACTTCATTCCAAAACAGCAAATAAAAGCGATATATGCTCTCAGTCATAGGGCTTTCTTTCTATTAGCAGGTAATTGTACCTTATTTGAACGTCGATTTTCATCTTTCTGAGCTCTTTGAGAAGTGGTGACAGTTGTTTTCTTATTTCTACTGTCTTTTTGCTATAATCGTTTGCGATAAAAATCCTTATCCCCTTGAGTTTGTACTTCAACCTCATAACTTCCTGTTTCTTTAGTAGTGTAGCAAATGAAAGGAGAACTGTGGCACTTGAACACGCTGTCTCTTGTTTCAGAATCCTAGCGTAATTAATATCTGAGTTCGCAACTTCGTTTTTGCAGTCTTCTAATTCGCCTTTCAAGGGATGTATCTCTTCTTTTACAATTTCATGGACTTTATCTGCAATACTGTCTAGGATTGAGTTGTTCCAGGATTCAAGTACTCCTACAGATTGCAAGACTGGCATTTTCTCTAGCTTCGTGTTTTTATCGATGCTATCTGCCATTATAGAATACCATTATAAAATTTATATTAATATAATTCTAAAAAACTGCTAATACTTCTTTCCTTGTAAGTAATTTAAAAATTTGTGTGACTGAAAAAAATATCAAAAAAGCATTGTTGTGTTACGTCAAAATATTGTTTCATTTATTTCTATACTGCATTTCATCGTTAAAAAATTATTTTTATTTACAAAATGTCTATTAAGTTTTTTAAACTAATAAAAAAATGTTACGTAACTGGAGTTAGGGTGCGGGAAGGTGAAAGGGTAAAAAATAACGTTGCATTGATTCACTGAATTTATTGTTTCAGAATCTCTGACTATCATGGTTAAAATTATAATTTTTAAGTATTTATAAGGAAAATTGAATACTGAAAACTCCGAATATTGAGAAAATTGACCAAATGCAACATAAAAACCCAGTGGGCACCGGGACTTCTTAAAAACTTCCTTAGAATGTGCCTCTATCTCACATGGTTTGACGTCTTTAAGACATCCTTCGAATCTTTTCATGTCTTCAAAAGGTCCTCAGGACGTCCTTAAGATGTCCCCCGAAAGACGTATACAGGACAAGTTTAGGACTTTGTGCCCACTGGGAATGTATGGAAAGTACTTTGCGGTGCCTGAAATTTGTAAGAGAAGGTGAATATGTCACGAAATACCAGGGAAGAATATGAGTAAAGTACTTATTGACAATACGAACATAAAAAATGGCGGCTTTCGTAGCCTGCGAAGCGGAACGAAAATGGCTGTATGCAGGTGAGCGTGTACGAAAGTACTTTACAAACCCTAGAATTTCCAAGCCTGATATGACAAACCCTAGAGTCTTTATACTTTCGCGAGTTACGACCTAACCCTGCCGTAGAAACTTCTCAAGTATTGCCACTACAGCGCGCACAAACTTTCCGTGCGCTGTAGGGGCATCACTTACGTTGCAACGCAAACTTCACGTCTCTTGCTCTCTTGTTCGTTCAATGTTATTTTTGTGAAAAATAGTATACGCAGCAAGGAGCTGAACCTTGCGAACGCCAACTCGCATGTTGGCTGTACTCGGGGCCTGCGGCCCCTCGTTAAGCCCATTTCCAGTTAGAACTGCCCGACTTTTCTTGACTAATCGGTGACTCCTAGAAAGAATTGAATTTCTTCAACTGTGGTATGGACAGGAGGTGGTCACTCACCTTTTATTTTAGGGGTTTTACCTTGGATATAATTGAAGATTCCGGATGTGAAGAAGGCTTATGCAATACTGACCTTCTTTCTTTATAAAGATGATTTCTGAAATCAATCATGCTTTTTTTTATTATAGTTATCATTGTATAC
>NC_046659.1:28299938-28312750 GCF_010883055.1 Belonocnema kinseyi | reverse complement strand
CATTTCGTATTATTCTAATTTATGATTATTTAATTCAGAAATGAAAAGCACAGAATTAAAATTTAAACAGAATTAAGCATTCGGATTGAATAAGTGTTTCTGCTTTTACATATACAACGATAATTATGATTAACAATAAATATATTATCGAGCTTATACATTATTTTTATACAGAATGCTCAATTTTTAAGGTTACGTGTAAAACAAAAGATTTACTTTAATTGAACGAAATCTATAATTAATTAACAAAATTTATTTATTTTAAAAAAAGAACATACTTATTTTAAATACGAGATTTGTTTGAACAAACCAAAAATGTACTTGAAGCAAACAAATAAGGACAAACAAAAAATCTATTTGAATCAAACAAACATTTGTTTAACCCCATATTAAAGAAGTAATTTGTTTGATTCCAACCGAATTTGTGTGATTCAATCAAACATTTTTCTCAGTGTAGGGGCGTTCTTGAGGCCAAATAGAATTCTATTGTATTAAAAATGTCTATTACGGTTAATTAAAAGGTGAGTCTAAGATTCTCATTATAATTACATTTGACAACAGCCTTTACATTCTACTATAATAAATTATTTACGAGTTTTAGGATGTTTTTAAAATCTTAAATTAACCATCTTCCCTAATCTGAAAGTTAGTGTACGCTAAACGGTTTTTTTAGAAGGAGGAGAAATCTTGCATAAGATATCTAGCTCAAGGCTAGGTAGTATCGGGTTTTTACCAAGTAAAACCCTTCCTCCATCCGCGTTTACCACTGACCCCAGAAACCGCGTCAGCATTATTCCAAGGCCGTTGGCAATGTATAAGTAATCAAACAATCGAAAGCTGGGATAGTCATTCTTTTTTATCTCTTTTACTGATGTTATAAAGACATCTTTTCCACTTTCTTTGTCTCCGTTATTTTTTTTAATGGTTCTAATCATTCCCACATCTGGAATGAAATATGTAAATAGTCTTATGGCCTTTTTCCGTCTTATTTTCCCGTGATTCCGTGGTCTTCCCTGTTTTCTTTGTTTAAATATCACCGCCTTTGACTCAAATGAATGTCCTATTTTTTTGAATTTTTAACTTCCTACTGTCGTTTGCCCTTGCCAAGGCTGAAATTAGGGGTTTCGCCTCTAGCGGACGGATTGAACAAAAAATACTCTACAAGCATCCTTATAGTATCCACATAGTATACCTTCCGTATCATTCCCATAAGAAGAGCACAGAGTAAGCGCAATAGTTTTTTTTTTGCAACGGGAAAAAGTTTAAAACAAATAAGACCTATGACACCTGTTGACTGCTACTTACAGATGATGCGTTTGAAACGTAGCAGTCAAAAGGCGTTATACGTCTTATATTTTTTTGAACTTTTTACAGTTATAAAAAAAAAATTATTGCGCTTACTCCGTGACCTTCTAATGGGAGTTTTAACGTAGAATCCAAATTTCACCAATTTAAAAGTTGATCTTGATGTTTTTTCAAGGTTTTTTTGCATGATACGGAAGGGATACAATGTAGATACTATAGGGATACTATGTAGAGTATCCTTTCCGTTCAATCGGTCTACTAGAGGCAATTTGTCCATTTTAGTAAACATCCTTATTAATAGTTCCTCCGTTGTCATGAACGTAGGCGTTTGAGTTGTTTGCTTAAATTTTTATTATGATTCAATCTTTAGATTACGTGACAGGGCTGATCCCATATTAAACGCATCTTTAAAGTAATTTTTTGTTTATTGAGCAACACAGATGCCGCCATCGCATTTATGAATCCCTTTGATTCGACAAGAACGCTGACTCTAATTTGCTTACTATTTGAGAACACGCTTCACTGCACTTCCCGAATTACTTTATATTTCCTCTTCACCCACACTTAGAGACCGCAGACTTGACTGCATGCACTTTC
The DNA here is from genome assembly GCF_010883055.1 of Belonocnema kinseyi. Classification (NCBI taxonomy): domain Eukaryota; kingdom Metazoa; phylum Arthropoda; class Insecta; order Hymenoptera; family Cynipidae; genus Belonocnema; species Belonocnema kinseyi. The sequence continues at coordinate 28,310,848 of NC_046659.1, read as the reverse complement.
TTTTTCGCCAAGATCGCAGAGTCGACTGAATTTATAATTGGCGGCTGTGTGTCAACTTTTTTAAAAGGGCGGATCTTGACGCCGAGACAAAAGGATGGACATATTAAAAAAAGGTTAAAATCAAGATGGGTTTACTACCACTAATAGGTATCCATGTGGATAGCCATTCATGGGGTGACGCTAGCAACCGAGATTTTTTTAAAGTATGTTGGTAGTATTGTAGACTTTGCGCAGTGGGAAAAAATGCACTTTTTTCGGGCAATTTTTTTTTATTATTCCATTAAATAGTTAGCAACAAATTTTATGAACAAATTTGCAAATACACTTATTAACGGTAAAAATTGTTCTTTTTGCTGAAAGATGCTTGGTATTAATGTTATAATTATATTAATAATAACCACTACTATAAAAATTCTTTAATAAAAATATTTAAATTTGAGGTTTTCTCAAATTATAATTTCTTTAATTACTGGAACGGCTGCAAGTATTTTTTTACATTCTCACCCTAATGAGAAGGTATGGTTTTTATCATATAGACAAGATAACTTTCGAAAGATTGACAACATTGGATTCTACTTTGGCAGAATCTAATGCCGCATTTCCATACGACGAATCCATATGACGCGTTTTCGATTAAGATAAAATTATCAGACTTATAGCATTTTCAAAATCCAAACAAATAAATATTAATTATAAGCCAAACAACTCACGTCATGAAAAAAGTCGAAAGAAGACACAAGCTGCAAAAAAAAAATAGTAAGAAAAAAGTTGTTGCTCCAAGAAAGAGCTGCACATTTGTTGTAAATTACTTTTTTACAGGGTGATCGCTATAAGTTTCTGACTTCCTTGCTCGCCTTTCTCACACAAATATTGCGATTGTCCCTTCGCATAATCCACATATAATTTCCGTTAAATCTTTAGTCTCTTATTCTCTCCTCTCCTTCAGCCTTCTCTTTCTCCATGCTATTCTTTTGAACCAACTCATATACCTTCCTTTCTTGTTCGTGCATCCTTCTCACTTCATCCATCTGCATTATATTTGTTCTAGAATACCTTTCTCTTTCCACCTCCATCTTCCCACCCCTACGTCTGTTCTCCTTCTCCCACCAACAATCCCTAACAAGCTTACTTCCCCTCTCTTTCAAAAATTTCTCCTCATATTTACACGCTCGACTCCCCGTTATAATCCCTGGACTCGCTCTTCTGCCCCCCCCCCCCTGACAATATAGTTTGGCCTATTCCTTGCCAACCCCAGAGTCCACTTTACACACCTCTCCTGTATCCTATTCACGTCCTCACTTACCTTCCAACCCTACACCTCCACTCCGTAAAATAAGACCCTCATCACAAGAGAATCAAACAATTGAATTCTCCTTGCAAAATCATCTGCGAGCAACCACATCCCCAGCCCCCACACCTATCTCATCACCACATTTGTCCTTCTCGCCCCCTCTTTTATATGACCATCCACTCCCCCATTCCTCCGAAACAGAAAGTCCAGGTACACAAACTCTTTCACCTCCTGTACCGCTTTTCCCTTCCACTTCCACTATGTCAGCACTAAGTCATCTGCATATGAGAGTGACCATATACTGACTCCTCTTACCCTAACTTCTCCTACCACTTTGGCTGCTAGCTTACTTTCCAGATGCGTGATTAAAATTGCAAAAAGCGTTGGTCTAAGCGGGAACCCTTGCCTCAACCTCCTATCCAACCAGAAACCTTTAGAGATTTCCTCCCCTTCTCTCACTCTATCTTTCGTCTTCTCATATACCTCCCTTACCCTCTCGATCAGGCCTCTCTCCACTCCTCTCCTTTCCATCGCCTCCCACAACCTCCCCCTATCCACCGAAGCGAACGCGCCTTTTTGATCGACAAAAACGCGTACACTTTGGCACCCTTTTTGGTTAGACCTCTATCCACCACGTGCGCCAGACGTGAACATTGTCAATAACACTCCTTTCCTCCCTATAGCCCGCCCGCGTCTCCGAAAATACTCCTTTGCCCTCAACATCACAACGTAGCCTATCTGCCAACACCATCGCGTATATTTTGTACGCCGTATTCATTAGCGTAATTCCTCTATAATTTTCCTGCCTCTCCCTATCCCCTTTCTTATACAGTGATACGATCAACCCCTCCCTTTAACCTCTTGAAAATCCCTCTCCCTTCATACTCTTTTCACTACCCCCTTCAGCCTCGCCCTTAACTCTTGTGAGCCAAATAGCTACGCTTCGTTCTCTGCCCTGTCCAGTCCTGCTGCCTTAGATTTTTTCAACTTACTTATCCGTTTCTCTATCTCCTAACACGAGGAAAGTTTAGGAAATTGAACTCTCGAATATTTCTGTAGTCTGTATTCCGAACTTCACCTGTTTCTTCAAAAAACAAAAACAAAATCTTCACAAAAATGTCCAATTAGTGAGAGAAAATATTTCGTAAAACCAGGTCCATGTAATAATATTCTGTGGACGGTTACGAGCATGTAGTACCACGGTTATGAACGTACGTACATTTTTGCGGACTCCATATTATGTTTTTCAAACGTCTCCAAGTCAGTTGAGCCTGTAGTTGTTAATTTATACAGAATTTAGACAAATATTTTCATTAACTTGAAGTATATCCCTGTAGTATATGCTGTTAGCTTAGAGCCTGTAAAAAAACTTCTTGTGGTATTCCCATCATTCAATGTGCCTGAACCTTGTGTACTGCATCTATTTCTCATCCTGTCTTCTGATTAAGTGTTTTGAAAATTCGATTCTTTGCCTTCTTTTTCAAATCTTCAAATACACACACACACACACACATATATATATATATATATATATATATAAAAATTTGTCATAAGGACAACCGCAGGATTTCGCCGGGAGCGGGTGCTAATCTGGAAAATTGCACCCGCTTCCAGCAAAATCGCGGTGAAATTTCAGCCACAACCACGTCTCACGACCGTCAGACAGATGGTTACAGTCGGTAACGGAATCAATAGGACGATCCGACAAAAGTTATGTGCACCTGGGAATACGGAGCGATCCAAGGACTATCGCCTTTTGCATTTTTCGCGCAAGTGCTTTAGCATATTGTTGAGAAGCAAGGATGCTTTTCAGGCTATTAACGAGTGATAGCTTGGCACCTCCAAGAGCGCCGATGATAAGGACGATTAGTTTAACAGAATATTCCGGGTATAATCGTTGCAACTCCATTATAAGGTGTCTATACCTCTCTTTCTTTCCATTCTCTTTGGCTATGATGTTATTTCAGCTAGTGCCGAAAATTCAATAATGAACATGATTCGCTTCTCGAAGTCAAGAAGAACCATGTCTGGCTTCGAGTGTGCAACAGAAACAATTGTCGAGAATATAAAGTTCCAGTATATGCGGCACTTCCCATTCTCGACAATTGACTCGATTTACCTAGGAGCGTTCAGAGGAGTGATATTAAGGTTAATGCCGTAAGAGTGACAGAGATGGTAATAAAGCACTCTTAGTGCCGCATTGTGCCTTTGAACGTAGATCGTTCCTGCATGAGTTGGACAACTAGATAGTATGTGAGCTAAATGCTCGGGATGTGCATGGCACGCCCTGCAGCTATCATCGGGAATGTCTATACTCAAAATGTGATGATGGTATTTCAAGGTGGAAATAACACCGTCTTGACATGCCAAAATGAAACCCTCTGTACCATACTTCAATCCTGGCGATTTAAGGAAAGCAAACGTTAGCTCACACGACATTGACTGATCCTCCACATTTCTGTGGAAGATACCGTGCATCCTCTTATCGAGGAGCTGTTCACGAAAGCTTTTCTCTTGTGCTTTCTTAATGCGGGCTTTCAGGAGTGAGCACTCGAGATAGATAAGATTTGATGCATTTTGCTCACCCCTAATACTGAAGTTAAGTCCAAGTGTTTCAGCAGCCTCCTCCGCTGCTTTGTACAGAAACGCTCATTTGCCCACTTCTTCGTGATTCCTGACCATTTTAAGAAGAGCGTCTCTTCCATTTGCGACTCTATGTGCTGCACCCAGAACTGCAATGCAGAGGCAACCCGTGGCAGAGCCGGAGCAAGCCCCAGAACACTCCGCCGGTTTTCAAAAATCAGTTCGATATTCTGGCATTCCTATGGAATGCGTTTTAGATATCAAGCTGATAAGAACAGATACTACACTTTGATCTTAAACATACATACACACACACACACACGTGTGTGTATACTATTTCTTAAATTCGAGTCGATAGGCTATATGCACAAGACTTTTCCATAAAGTGAGTCCTAGCATGTAGTATTGATATTCCATAATCATGTGAGTTGATATCTATAACTTTGCCTTTTAATCTATCTAAGTCATTCAAGTTAGTGTGTACGAGTAAACTTTATCAACCAGAAGTTCTTGATAGCATTTGGTCCTGCATTACTCTTTAGATGTTATAAGGCTGTCGCAAAACTCCTTGAAGAGACTGATATTATCAGTGTTTTCTATTAACCTCAGTGTTTTCGTGATATTGAATACCTCTCAACCTCGCGGGGCTTGCGCGTATTTTTACATCAACAGAGGGAACGCTGAAGAGGCGCGATGGGTCAGCAAGAAACTCTCAATTCTCCATGATCCATCTCTTGCTCTTTGGCATTCCCCTCCTTTTGTAAGATAACATCCGTATTTTGCCAACCATATGCTGCATAAATATCAGCAGCTTTGACTTGTACAGTGTGAGATTGAAGAGCCTCAGTTCTTGGGTGAACTTTCAAGCCCTTATCCTTCGTGAACAGGAATAAGGCTGGCATCTTAGCGGTTTTGCAAGTCACAAGGAGTATTACTTCAAACGAATATTTTAAGTGCAGTTGTCGTATCTGCTTTTTGAGATCGTGATACATCTCCTAGTTCTCCTTCTCCTTGGCAGTGATGTTCTAGTCCGCTCGAGTCGGGAATTCGATCACGAATATAGTTTGTTTCTGAAAGTGCTGGAGAACGATGTCAGGCCTCGAGTGTACAACAGAAACTGCTGCCCGAAAATCGTAGCTCCAGAAAATTTTAGAAGTGCTCGTTTTGAACAATTGACAATATCTCCCTCGGAGCATTCGCCAGCTAACACTCGTGGCCATCATAACCAGATAGTATGTGTTGTAGGCACTCGGTGTATGCATGACACGCTCTACACCTATCACTGAGAACTTGTTGATATAAAGTGTGGTCACGGTATACTAAGGTGGAAATGACGCCGTCGTTTTATACGAAAATGAAACCCTCTGTACCTGAATTGAGCTCTGATGATCTGGGAAAAGCAAAAGTTCGCTCTTTTGACAAAGACGGCTCTTCTACATTTATATGAAAGTTTCTATGCATTTTCCTGTCAAGTAGCTCTTAGCAAAATTTTTCAACCCCTGCTTTTCTAGGAAAGTATCTAGATGGAGTAATGCAATGTTCCCACTTTTGATGCGAATATTGAGGCCAAGGGTCTCTGTCGCCTGCTCCGCGGTTTTGTGAAGGAGCGTCCCTTTGCCAATCATTTCCGGGTTCCTGAAAACTTTTAGGAGAGGATCGCTGCCATTTTCAACGATCGGAGCTATTCTTAGAATTATTCGGTTATGCAGACATTGGAGATTAAGAAGTTTTTATGTCGATTAGTCAAAAACTGCGAACGCTCCTCCTATTTTTATTTGCAAATTTTTTTACTAAAATCTACTGAACTTACGTTTCTTAAGATCTGTGCCAAAATCTAGATTTGAATTAATTAGCCTTGCCCATGAAAACACATACAAGAGTCATAAATACTTTGGAATAGATTCCGACCACTTTCAACTACTGCATCGCTTTGATCCTTGACAATTTTTAACTGAAATTTACTGAAATTTATTATGACATTGAATACGTCTTTTTCAAAACGTCTGAAAAAATATGGATTTAAATTAATTATCCTTGCTCCTCAAAAGATACTCACGTGTCATAAATGATGAGAAAGGCATTTCGAACACTTCTTACTATTGTATATATTTTCACCTTTACACTTTTTAACTAAAATTTACTGAAATTTGTTATGACATTAAATAGACCTTTCTCAAGGTGTTTGAAAAAGTCTGGATTTATATTAATTAGTCTCGCCCTCCAAAATAAACCCAAGAGTCATAAATTCTGAGAAATACATTTTCAGCACTTTTTGCGATTGTATATATTTTCACCTTCACACTTTTTAACTAATATTCACTGAAATTTATTATGACATTAAATAGACCTTTCTCAAGGTGACTGAAAAAATCTGGATTTAAGTTAATTAGCCTTACCCCTCAAAATAAACCAATAGTCGTAAATTTTAAGAAATGCATTTCCAGGACTTTTTACTATTGTATCTATTTTCACGTTTACAATTTTTGACTGAAATTCACTGAAATTGAATATTAAATAGATTATTCCTTTCTTAAGCTCTGCAAAATTCTGGATTTAAATTAATTAGCCTTACCCTTCAAAATATACCCAATAATAATAGATGCTGAGAAAAGTATTTCCTCACTTTTTAATACTGTATCTATTTTTACGTTTAAAATTTTTAACTGAAATTTACTGAAATTGAATATTAGATAGATTACTCCTTTCTTAAGCTCTGCAAAATTCTGAATTTCAATTAGTTATCCTTACCCTTCAAAATACACCCAATAATAATAGATACTGAGAAAATCATTTCCTCACTTTTTAATACCGTATCTATTTTTACGTTTAAAAGTTTTAACTGAAATTTACTGAATTTTTTTTTAGACATTTAAAATACTTCTCTTAATACCTGTGCCAAAACGTAGATTATAATTAATTATAATCGCCTATGAAAGTACACCCAGGAGTCATAAATGCTGAGAAATGCATTTTTAGTACTTTTTACAATTTATATATTTTCACCATTTCACTGTTTAACTGCAATTTACTGAAATTTATTATGAAACTGGATTGACCTTTCTCAAGATGTCTGAAAAAATCTGCATTTAAATTAACTTGCCTTGCCCCTCGAAATACAGCCAATATTCATCAATTCTGAGAAATGTATTTCGAGAACTTTGTATTATTTTATCTATTTTCCCCTTTACAATTTTCAACTGAAATGTACTGAAATTGAATATAACATTGAATAGACCTTTCTCAATGTATCTGCAAAAATTTGTATTTCAATTAATTAGCCTTGCCCTTCAAAATACACCGAACATTTAATAATGCTGAGAAATGCATTTCGAGCACTTTTTAATAATTTATCTATTTTCACGTTTACACTTTTTTACTGAAATGTACTGACATTGAATATTACATTGCATAGATCTTTCTCAAGTTCTCCGCAAAAATCTGGATTTAAATTCATTAGCTTTGCCCATCGAAATACACCCAATATTTAACAATGCTGATAAATCCGTTTCGATCACTTTATGCTACTGTATCTATTTGTTTCTTTACAATTTTTACCTCAAATTTAAAAAATCTGGATTTAAATTAATCAGCATTGCCACTTAAAGTACACCCAAGAGTCATTAATTCTGAGAAATGTATTGTCAGCACTTTTTACTATTGTATCTATTTTTAACTGAAATTTACTGAAATTCATGATGAAATTGAATATACCTTTTTAAAGTGTCTGCATAAATTTGTATTTAAATCAATTAGCCTTGCACCTTTAAATACGCCCAAGGGTCATAAACGCTGAGAAATGCATTTTCAGCACTTTTTACTATTGTATATATTTTCAAAATTTCGCTTTTTAACCGCAATTTACAGAAATTTATTATGAAATTGTATAGACCATTTTCAACTTGTCTGCAAAAATCTGAATTTAAACAAATGAGCCTCATCCTCCAAAATACACCCACGTGTCCTAAATGCTGAGAAATGCATTTTCAGCACTTTTTTCGATTTTATATATATTCACCATTTCACTTTTTCACTGAAATTTATTGAATTTGGATATTACATTGAATAGATCTTTCTTACGGGCTTTGTAATGATATAGATTCAAATTAATTAGCCTTACCACACGAAATACACCCAATATTTATAAATGCTGAGAAATGTATTTCAAGAACTAATTACTACTGTATCTATTTTCACCTTTACCATTTTTTACTGAAATTTACTAAAATTGAATATTGCACTGAATAGACCTTTCTGAAGGTATCTAAAAAAACTGGATTTAAATTAATCAGCCATGCCCCTAAAAATAAAAAATATTATAATAAATTTCAGTAAATTTCAGTTAAAAATTGGACAGAAGAAAATCGATCTAGAATGAAAATAATGATATGATCAAAATCAACTCCACATCATTTATAACTATTAGGGCTACTTTTATTAATAATAACACAGGACAACAAAATAAAATCGATAAGTCCTCCGACCAAACCAAATTTGAAGGTCAACTTTGTTAATTTGTGAGATGTAATATTTTTTATCTTAGATTCTGAAAGAGCGGAAAACTTTACGTTCGTATATGTTTTTGTCCACGAACCCCCGTGACCTCCAGAGGTCATATGAAGGTCAAAAACATTCTTTAGAATATAAAGGTGAAATCGATCATTCTAAATTCCCTCAAAAGTGTCTCGTTATGGTAGTTTTATACAGGATAAATCACATTTGCACTTAGATTCACCTCCAGTTGGAAAAAATGCTGCACTTCTAGCGCAGTTCTCCTGCAATCACGCGTGGTGATTGGTAAGGGGTTGATTTTAGGCGTTAAGTGTTAAAGCTGAAAATCGAAAAGGGTGTTTTTAAAGAGCCCAAAAATCAGAGACTTCATTAAGACTGGAAAATTCTTAAGAAGATTATTTTTTTATAATTAATTTCATATCTACGAGGTAGAGCGGGGTTGATTTTAGACGTTAAAGCTTGGAGCCAAAAAATTGGAGAGGGTATTTTCGAGGAGCCTAAAAATCAGAGACTCTATTTACACAGGAAAATTCACAATACGATTATTTTTTTACAATTGCATATCTACGTGATAGAGAATTGTTGATTTTAGACTTTAAGGGTTGGAGCGAAAAATCTGAAACGGTATTTTTGAGGAGCCTGAAATTCAGACTCCATTGACACTAAAACATTCTAAAAAAGATTTTTTTCGACAAAGTTATATCTACGTAGTAGAGAAGGGTTGATTTTAGCCGTAAAGGGTCGGACCCAAAAATTGTGGTCGGTATTTTCAAGGAGCTCAAAAATCAGATACTCCATTGACACTGGAAAATACTCAAAACGATTATTTCTATACAATTGCATACCTACGTGGTAGAAAGGGGTTGATTTTACACGTTAAGGGTTGGAGCCAAATAATTGAAGAGGGTACTTTCGAGGAGCCCAAAAATTAGATACTCCATTGATACTGGGAAAATATTCAAGAAAAAATTTTTTTTTTCCAATTTCATATCTACGTGGTAGAGATAGGTTGATTTTAGACGGAAAGGGTTTGAGCCAAATATTGTAGTCGGTATTTTCGAGAACCTTGAAAATCAGAGACTCCATTGATACTGGAAAGTTCTTTAAAAAATTCATTTTTACAATTTCATATCTAAGTGGTGGAGATTTATTGATTTGATTAGTTGATTTGTTGTTTTAGGCGTCAAGGGTCGGAGAAAAGAATCGGAAAGGTTATTTTTGAGGAGCCCAAAAATCAAATACTTCATTGACACTGGAAAATGCCCCAAGAGATTATTTTTTCACAACTTTATTGCTACGTGGTACAGAGGGTTTGTTTTTAGAGATTTAGGGATGGTGTCCAAAAAATCGAAGCATGTATTTTCGATAAGCATCAAAATCAGAGACTTTAATGACAATGTGAAATTCTCAAAAGATGATGTTTTCACAATTTCATATAAACGTGGTAGAGAGGGGTAGAACTTGACTTGGGCCAGAATTTTTTTTAAATTTTACAGTGTTACTAGAGTTTCTTATTTTTAGGCTCTTCAGAAATAACATCTCTGATTTTTCGCTCCAACCCTTACCGTGTAAAATCAACCCCTTTCTACCACGTAGATATGCAATTGTATAGAAATAATCGTTTTGAGTATTTTCCAGTATCAATGGAGTCTCTGATTTTTGGGCTCCTTGAAAATACCGACTGCAATGTTTTGGCTCCAACCCTTTACGTCTAAAATCAACCCCTCTCCACCAGGTACATATAACTCTGTCAAAAAAATCTTTTTTAGCATTTTTGAATGTCAGTGGAGTCTCTGAATTTTAGGATCCTCAAAAATACCCTTCACGATTTGTTGGCTCCAACCCTCAACACCTAAAATCAACCCCTCTCTACCAAGTAGATATGCAATTGTAAGAAAATAATCCTTTTGAGAATTTTCCAATGTCAATGGAGTATCTGATTTTTGGGCTTCTTGAAAATACCGACTACAATTTTTTGGCTTCGACCCTTTAGATCTAAAATCAACCCCTCTCCACCACGTAGATATAACTTTGTCGAAAAATAATCTTTTTTAGAATGTTTTAATGTTAATGGAGTCTGAATTTCAAGCTCCTCAAAAATACCGTTTCAGATTTTTCGCTCCAACCCTTAAAGTCTAAAACCAACCTCTCTCTACCACGTAGATATAAATTTGTCATGAAATAATCTTTTTGGGTATTTTCCAGTGGTAATGAAGTTTCAATACTTTTTTTAAAATACTTTTTTTATTACAGGGGCTTGCTTTTTACAATATGGGTTGGTTTTACAAAAGTGTTTAAAATCACATATGAAAGCAAAAAAATAGTAAAAAAATATAGCCTAGTCATTTTTTCAAAACTTTTTTCAAATACTTTTTGTCATTACAGGGGGTTGCTTTTTACAATAAGGGTTGATTTTATAAAAGTGTTTAATACGAGGGTAGTTCAATAAGTCCTTAGAATGACCAACAGATGGCGCGCGAATCGCTCTAAATCATCTGTTTTCAGTCAGCACCACTCCCGACTAGAT
>NC_046659.1:28290711-28299838 GCF_010883055.1 Belonocnema kinseyi | reverse complement strand
AGAGCTCCAAGGAGATTATGTTGAAAAATAAAAAAAAATTTACCCAAACAAAATTGTTTTTATACTTCATTCTAAGGACTTATTGAACTACCCTCGTATCACATTTGAAAACAAAAAAATAACAAAAGAATGTAGCCTAGTAATTTTTTCAATATTTTTTTTAATAGTTGTTTTCATTACAGGGGGTAGTTTTAAAGAAGGGTTGACTTTACAAAAGCGATTCATAGCTCATTGTAAACCAAAAAAATAGCAAAAAATCTAGCCTACTCATTTTTTCAATACTGTTTTAAATACTTTCTTCCATAACAGGGGATAGTTTTCTAAAAATAAGGGTTGATTTTACAAAAGCGATTATTAGCTCATTGTAAAGCAAAAAAATGTAACCTAGTCATTTTATTTAATTTATTGATTTTTGACTGAGTTTTGTAGAGGACACCGCTGAGTTGCCGGCAAGCTAGTGCCGCCCTGTTTTCTCGAAAACTAATGAAAAAATTTTTTTTTTTGTAAAAAATAGCAAAAAAATATGCATTATGACATTCTGTTTTTCGTTAGTGGCGCCGCTGAGTTGTCGGACCTGGATTTGGTTCCCTAGTATCGGCGATCGGTCAAGGTGAGCAAGCGGCCCCGCAGTCATTGTCGTCATGCAACTGCAGCTCTAGGTTGGTGGATAAATTAGCCCCGGTAGAGTCTACTGCTATAAGAACAGAAGTGACGCCGTGCAATACGCGTATTGACAACTTTTGTGTTTGTGGAAAATACGTCACCTGTATTAAAAGAAAACCATTTACAGGTAAATTAATATAAAATTACAGAAATACCTTCAGGCTAGATACTAGTGGAATGGACAATTTGTGGACTCCGAAAACTATATGCATAAAATGTAGACTGCAACTTCACTGTAAGAAAAAAAACTAACAAATTTTCCTCACCAATGATTTGGTGAAATCCGATAGATCATAACACGGATTGTTATTTCTGCTTAACTCATGCATCTGGGTACAAACTTAAAAACATATCTCTTACATCTTATGCATATGTTCAGTCTGTGACTCTTTCTGTCCTCATCACCATTGACCATCATGTAAGAGAAATTGAGATGTCGACTAATAAAGATTCTTCTAATATGGATACGAGAAGTATTTAAATGCAAGTTGAGGATTCAAGAGACGAACATAATAATCACAGTTTTATACATAAGACGGAAGAAATGGATGATCAATATACGAATTCTAATGCTTTTACTCCAGATGAACTGAGTGGCTTAGTTCGAGACGTAGGCCTTAGTAGCATTTATTTTAAAAGAAAAAGGTGTTCTAGCTCCTGGAACTCGTATATCCTTTTATCGAAATCGAGATTGCTCATTTGATAAATTTTTTCAAGGGAATTGAATTTGGTATATTGTAACGATGTTGAATGTCTAATAAATGGATTTAAGTACGTTCAGTGTGAAGCTAGTGACTGGCGTCTATTTATAGATTCCTCGACAAAAAGTTTAAAAACTGTTTTGCTCCATAATAGAAACATATATGCTCCTATACCAGTCGGTCATTCTGTCGTGTTAAAAGAAGAATATCATAATCTTCACTTACTGATCCAGAAATTGAATTATAATTTTCACAACTGGGAGTTGATCGGAGATTTAAAAATAATGACTATCTTATTAGGCCAATCAAGTGGATTCGCAAAAAATCCATGTTTTATTTGTGAACGAGACAGTCGAGATCGAAAGCAACATTATGTGAAAAAAGACTGGCCACTTAGACCAAATTTAACACCAGATACTATAAATATTATACAGAAAAGTCTTATCCCTGTGCATAAAGTCATTCTTCCACCTCAACGTATTGAGCTTGGTTTGAGTAAAAAATTCATCAAAGCAATGAAGAACTTGCCAGAAGGAAGTGATGCCTTTATGTGCATCTTTGAGAAGATTCTAAAACTTTTTAAAGCTAAGATTGACAAAGGAGTCTCTAATGGCCCACAGATAAGGGAACTATTGCGGGATAAAGAATTTGAAAGAAAAATGGTAAACAAGGAGCGAACGGCATGGCAAAGTTTCAAAGAAGTTCAACAGAACTTTCTAAGGAATAATAAAGATGATGTTTACAAGAATATTGTGAATAGAATGTTAAGAAATTATAGAGAAATGGGATGTCTAATGAATTTAAAGATCCATTTTCTTTACTCCCACATTGATTACTTCCCGGAAAATTTGTGGGACTTTAGCGGGGAACAGGGTGAGAGATTTCACCAGGACTTCAAAGATATAAGTATGATGGCGGACTATTGCTGCTCTCAAGGGAGATACTACTACTCCTCATAAAAGAAAATCTCTTCGTAGATCTTTCGCCAGTAAACGAACACGTTATTCGTGAATTTATTTGGTTAATGACAGCGTATCTATGATCTACATATGACCTCTTGAGGTCACTAGGACCCGTGGGTAAAAATATATCCGAACGTAAAATATCCAGCTCTTTCAGAATTCGAGGTCAGAAAGATAATATCTCTCAAATCAACGAAGTTGACCTTCAAATGATCTTGATTCTGACGTGTAGTGATCATAGGGGTTAAAAATTCGTGATCAGCACACCCGAAAACATATTTTGTAAGGATCATTATCTAAATATAAGCAAACCATGACAAGCTACTAGGTTCAGAAGTTCTAAAGAATTTTTTTGACCTTCATGTGACCTCTAGAGGTCACGGGGACCCGTAAGTAAAAACATATCCGAACGTAAAATTTTCCGCTCTTTCAGAATTTGAGTATAAAAATATGATATCTCTCAAATTAACGAAGTTGACCCACAAATGACCTTGATCCAGACGTATAAGGGCCATAGGAGCTACGAATTCGTGATCAGCACACCCGAAAACGTATTTTGTAAGAATCATTACCTCGATATGAGCAAACCATGACAAGCTACTAGGTTGAGAAGTTCGAAAGAATGCTTTTGACCTTCATATGACCTCTAGAGTTCACGGGGACCGGTTAGTAAAATCATATCCGAACGTAAAATTTCCCGTCCTTTCAGAATTTAAGCTCAAAAAGATGATATCTCTCAAATCAAAGAAGTTGACGTTCCAATGACCTCGATCCTGCCGTAATTTTAAGTAAAAATTATAAATCATCAAATCGCTTTAATGGTTAAAGACTGGAGGAATAAAATCTATTTCTTTTGTTAAGTTTTTGCTTGTTTCAAGTTATTATTTGAAGAAAACCAGTATAACTCAAGCAAAGATATACACAAAATATTGAAAGAAATTGATCTTTCAATGAAAACTCTCAAACTATTTCTGCAATCGACTGCACAGACAATTGTATATACTCTTTCTTTGACAGCATCTTCGCCCAAATATGTAAATATGCGCATCTGTAGGTTATTCACTCGGTGAACAGAGTTTTTTTTTACAGATAGGGTATAGGCTTCGAAATCTATGGACTAACTTTTCAATGATGAACAATTATGCGAAATTGTTGAAACTTTTGAGCTATCTTGTACACATGTCAAGCAAGCGTCTTACGAAATCCCTACCTCAGGCATCAACTTAAGTATACCAAATTTAGGCCTGAAGATAGATGAAAAAAATGTATGAACTAAGGTGATAATTAATGTATCGAAACTTTCTTTATATGCGGTGGTAGGTAACCTGGATAACTGTTTATGGACATGCTTTAGGTTACCTGGTGTCAAAATTGATTATTTAATGAGGCAAGATTAGTTTGGTCCAAAGTTTTTCTTTATCTCCTTTTTTGTGATAAAGAGTTAACAATACAAAAAAGTCTAAAGGAGCTTATTAGTACAGAATAAGGTGCCGAGCATTTTTCGATCAAACTTTTTTTCACAATCTAAGCGTATTCATGAAAATTACAAAAAACTTCAAAAATATGATTTTTACAACTATTTTGCATTATTGTAAAAAATCCACAAGGCTAAAAATTGCTGAAATTTTGTTGGTTGTTTAACATCCTACCTGAAAGTTGTAAGTGAACAATTAGGCCCAGTGCAGTTCACCAGTGCGTTTTAAGTGCTTTTTCATCGGCAGGGTTAGTCAAACAAAAATCATTCCAAAAGAATATAAAGACGATTCAAAAATATTTATATTAAAAGTTCATTTGGGTGTGAGTGTCGGTGTGTGCGCGCGTCCGCGCGCGTGTAATTGGGTGTGTGTGTGTGACAGCTCTAAATTTGATCATTATTTGTCAAAGCATAATAGTTATCTTTAAGAGGCCTTATCTGGGCCAAATTAGGCCTCCATTTTGGATGTCCGGATCTGGGCCCTGTCGATGAGGGCATTTCATTTGCGGTCTGGCCCTATACAGATTACACTATCGGGCCCACATTTTTCCCTATCGGGGCCCGACCCACGCCCCAAAAAAATTTCTGCACAGGCTTTTGCGGATTTCTCCAGTTGTATCGAGGGCCGGACACTTGATAACTTTACATCGAAATACTGCGTAAAAGACTTTGCGTATTTCTTAGCTGGTATTTGATTCCAGGAAAACCCGCAAGTTCATTTTTTAATAAAAATTGTTTAAAAAATCAATTTTTCTTGCAAAATCAGAAAGAGCACATGCGTTTTACGAAAAAGGGGTACTTGTATTAATGAAAGTGTGTTCCTTTACTGAAGTTCCTAGAGAAAATTGTTTTTCTTGAATATCTCTGTTCAACTTAGCGAGTACTTGTATCACTTTTTAGTTTGGACGGCAGTCTTAGTGTTATAAAAGATGCTTTTTTATTTTAATCTTAACCATAAATGTTTGCGAGAAAGATTCAGAACATAAAAATTTTTTGGATATTAGAAATTTGCTTTCTACAATGAAGAATTTCAAAGCGACGAATCCACTGATAATTATATTATATGACACTATATATGCATGTATATGACTGTACAGAATACAATTCTTCTGACTTAGTTTTTGTCAAGCCAGAACCATATGTATACATGCAGATAAAGAAAATCTTGCTTTATATGTTTGCAGGTGTTTCTGTATCTATGACTGACGCAAGTGGAAAGCCTTACTCAGGTGTTGCTGGAAACGGTTCACTGGCCTCCGTGGCTACTTCTGGTAGTGCTGCCAGTACAGTTTCACCTCTGAGGAGTTCGTTGAAAAAACCAAAGCCTTTAGGAATACACAATCCAGGATTTACGGCGCACAGTCCAACTTTGTCGAGAAATGGTTCCCAGAAAAAAGTGCGAATTCAAACGCACTCTACCGAAGTTTAATATATATATATATATATATATATATATATATATGTTACAGGCAAAGTCCGATGTGCCGTCACACCGCAGACTGCCTAGTTCCTTCGCGAATTCACTGAGCGGTGTCAAGCAAAGTCCGAAATAGCACTTTCACTTCGGACTCTGCCTAGTCAAATCGCGAAGTGCCCGACAAGCTCAGGTAAAGCTCGGCGTAAAAAGAAAACCTATGAAGTTTACTTTTCCCGCTTCACAATAGGCTGGCTCGAAAATGTGCAATTCAAAGTAGTCTATAGGTCGCAATTGTGACCGGATTTGAAAGTTTTTTTTTAGAAATGATCAGCATTAAATTTGTAAGAAAACTAATTGATTATATTTATCAATTTTTGTTTAAATATAATTATTTATTCAACGCAAGTTATTTTCTGAAAACCAAATAGAAAAATAAACACGATATGTATCATATTTAACGTATTATCTTTCTAAATTTGAAATACGTGATGAGTTTTCTGCAATTTTGAGGGCACTGAATTTTTCTTCGAATTTGATTTTCATCGCTTGATTTTCCGCTACCACAGCCATCGTTAAGAATCTTCAAAAACACTGTCGATTTATAAATATTATTCCGAAGTGATAAAAAAAACTTATTCGGAAATGTACATTGAACCTCAAACCATAAGATACAAAATTTACTTTTTAAATACATCCAGCATTAGGTCAAGAACTTCTATTCAAAAATCTTCCAAAATTCCACGACCACGTCAGAACCAAATTAAACTATTGCCGTTTTTAGAATAGCGAAGTAGGAGCATCAGTCCCTGAATAAAAAGGCGGTGGGAGGGAGGGAGTAGGGAACTAAATTTTTTCCATTAGTTACGAAACCAATACGAAATTAAAAGGAAGTTTTGTTTTAAAGTGTTATTGTTAAACCATTTTTAAACCAGATATTCAATGTACCTTTTTTAATCAAAGAAAGATTTTTTAGTTGCCATACTAAATCTTAGTAGAATTGTCTGAGCAGTGATTTTTGATCTCAATAAATTAATATTTTGAATGTTAATAACAAATTCCAAAAACAAAATACCTATTACTGGCTCTTTCTTACCGAAGAGTTGGTCTTAACAATAAATATTGTAGTTTTTTTATCTATAAAATTTGACAGTTTATCTTTTATAATAGAAAGTATTTTACAAATATATTGAATTATTTTTCATCGAAATAAATTAACAATAAACCATTGTTGTTATTAATAATCTATTTATTACAAATAATAGGCTGGTTCCTTATATGGAATGTATATGTATGAATTCGTATTAAATAAACGCCTTTTCCAAAACAGGCTTAAATTTGGAAACCATTCACACTTTAGAACAATAAAAATATTTAAAATGAATTATTTATGTTTTCTAAGTCTTTTTACGTTAATAAGATACACATTGAGTTTTTAATTTTTTTTAAAAGAAAAAATTGTGCCTTGAATTAATATATTGAAACAAAAATTGATCAATGTACTCAATAAGTTATCTTAAAAATTTAATGCTGATCATTTCTAAAAAAAAAGCTTTAAAATCTGTTCACAATTGCGATCTGTTGACTATTTTGAATTTTAAATTCTCGAGGCAGCCCACTGTGCAGCGAGAAAAGTAAACCCCAAAGGTTGTATTTTTACTACGCACTTTGCCTGAGCCTGTCCGGCACTTCGCGATTTGACTAGGCAGAATCTGAAGTGAAAGTACTATTTCGGACTTTGCCTGACACCGCTCACAAGGGGAGTGCGGGTAACGGGGGTCACTGATTTTAATAATCTTTTGGGAGCGAAGAGTTCTTAATATGGTATAAAAAAAGTCCAAACCGTTTACCTAGATAACAAGCGGTTTTTGAGAAAAAATGGTTTAAAGAAATACGCGCCGAAACACTACCATTCGAATTGTAAATCAGTTAGCCCAGCCGCGATGACGTAGTGCAGCGATTCCCAAACTAGTGCCGCCGGCCGATGAGGCTGCCGCCGGCAGGGCGATGCAACCCCGGGTCGGGCAGTTAGGCAGGCTCCCCGCTGCGAGCAGAAGGCTACTTTCCTCGACTTTCGTGTACCTACCACGAATGACCCTTTCATTGTTATGAACTTGCAATAACTGAAATTATAAAGACTTAGCTCAATTAAATTTTAATTGGCTGAATGAATTTCGTGATATAATTTAAAGAAAATGTAAACAAAGTTTTTGAAAATCAGTTAATATCCGAACTAATAAATGAAATATTTACAAATCTTGTGAATGCAACAAAAGTGCGATAACTCTTAAAGTTATTATCCGATTTTCTTCTACCTTTTATTAACGTTTATTTGATAATCTAACAAATCTAACGGAACTTATTAAAATTCTATTGATTAATATTTAACCAACTTTTCATTTTTCTCAACCGGCTCTAATTCTCTAACAACGAAAAGGTCAACGAAGCAAGCAACCGAGCACGAACGACTAGCGTCCAGTGTGTCACTTGGGTTCCAGTGTTGTGAAAAAATTTGAGAGTGGGGCCCCTGCCGCTCCCCAGAAAGTGCATAAAAAGTTTGGGAATCGCTGGCGTAGTGGTCTAGTTTCTAGGTTGGAGACTCTGTCGTCACGCGTTTATCTTTAGGTTTATCTTTAGGAGCGAGAAAATGATTATTTTTTAATTTTATCTTTAAAAACTGAATTGAAAAAACCTAAAAATATAAAAGCGGGAGTTGGGTTGCAAGTACCTATTGATATTTAAAATGAAGAATACGGTATTAGGTCTAGAAAATATTATTTCATTGTTTTAATACTATTCGTTCTCAGCCTAGTCTTCGAAAGCAGATTTCGCACCAACTTTAGGATGATAATCATCGTAAAAAAATTTGAAACATAGGCATTTCGCACACCATGCACATTTTAAAAAACTAATATTTTTGCACGCACAATGATTTTTTAAGAGTATTATGGGAAAACACAGTTCATTGAGGTTTAAAAAAATTTATCGCTCCGTCGTTAGTTTCGCCCCAAACCAAGCGTACCGCATCATTTTTTCAAAACCTGGTGCTGAAAACTGATGATATACAAGAAAATGAATTTTTATAGCATCTTCGCTTGAAGCTATTTCGTGTTCCTCTTTCAATAGGTTTGTAGCGTTTTGCAATCTCTTGATGAAATTTTTCATTTGTCTATAAAAATAGACATCGCAGGGCTGACACAAAGGGGTGCATTTTCCAGGAATGGCTTTTAAAGTACAAGTTACTTCTCCAGAGTCGTCTACAAAATTTTCATCATGTAGAACATTATCAGTCTGTCCACCCCAAGAGTCAATTATAAGGAGAAGATTTTAACTTTAAATATTTAACCCTTAAATGACACATTTCATTTTAATATACTTACCTGAAACCTATTGTTAAACTTTCACAAAAGTTGGATAGCACAGTTCACAATTGTTTACAGTTCACAGTTGTTAGTACAATGTTTTGCGACGAAAGATGATGCTCTACTGACACATTAAAAAATTATAATGTTTATTGCTTAAAAATAATTTATAAACATCAAATTATTGATAAAAAACTTTCATATGAGAAACAATAATTTTTCGGGGCTTAAAATATATTTAAAAAATTGTTTATTATTATTTTTATAATATTTGTAACAATTATGCATACTTACGGTAAAATTGATTGTAAAAAAAATAAGTACACGGGCGCGAACGCATGACGGCAGAGTCTTCAACCTAAAAACTAGACCACTACGACGTCGCGGCTGGGCTGACTACTCTACAATTCGACTGGTAGTGTTTTGGCGCGTTTTTCTTTAAACCATTTTTTCTCGAAAACCGCTTCCTATCTGGGCAAACGGTTCAGGCTTTTTTCATCCCATATTGAGCACTTTTCGCTCCCAAAAGATTATTAAAATCAGTGACCCCC
>NC_046659.1:28284234-28290611 GCF_010883055.1 Belonocnema kinseyi | reverse complement strand
AAATCGAAGCAAAATATTAATATTCTTCGAAGCATAAATGCTGAACGCAGGCCTTTTTCAGACCAAAGAAGAAACTACATTATTATATTTTAATCATGGTTAGCCAAGCATACGTACTGAATAGTAAATAACATATTACTTACAATTGAAGTACAAGTCCACAACGAAGTTCGATAAACATACCGATTCAATGTACTCTGTTCTTAATTTTATTGTCAAATTTTTTGTGCTTAAAACATTCAGAGTTACATTATGGCTACCCAGATTTGGAAGAACATTGAGATGTTATTTAAAAACGGCTCCTACTTCTCATGCAGCTTCCTTTTCATTAATATTCACTGAATAGTTGAATTTATTATAGGGTGAAGGAATCGATTATAGAGTTGTTCTGTTTGTCACAACAAAAAAATTACGTACAAAAATCCCTGTACATTTCAAAATAGTGAAAATATGTAGGATTTAATCTTCTATCTCGGCAATAGGAAAGTTATCGACAATTTGTGTCTTTATTCTATAAAAGTAATGTATTTAAAGTTCATGCAAATGCTATAGTATTCATATATACATATAGTAATGTTAAGGGATTTTGAACATTTGTTTAGCCATGTTAACAACATTTTATTAGAATGGACTAAAGAAGATCGATTACTACTAACTAATTGTAGATACTTTTTCATCTAAAAAAATTATAAAGGGGGGAAATTTGTCGGCTGCCGAAAAAAACATGTTTTTTACTATTACTCGCAATGAGCATGATAAATCTGGAACGGATTATCTTAAATAAAAAAATCAAAAAGATTTCTAGTATATTTTTTGAAGAGTACCTTAACGAAAGGTTTAGCAAAATTTTGATTTACAAAAAATGGCGACGATTTTTCCAAAAATTACCATTTTTTAGGTTCTAAAAATTCCGTTCTTTAGCAAAAAAAATGTTCGCCTAATTGAAGATCCTTTTGTTCGTTCACGAACTCCGTATAAAAGATATACTAATGAAATCTTGTTTGTTCTCTGACTTCAGATAATCCGTTCCAGAGTTAACATTCTCACCGCAAGTAATAATAAAAAAAATTTTTTGCGGCAGCTTCCGTATTTCCCCTACTTTTCAATATTTTTTAATAGAAAAGAACCTAGAAATATGTAGTGATCGTTCCTTTGTCGTCTATTTCAATAAAATGTTGTCAACATGGTTAAAAAAAATCTTGAAAATTCCATTAATATTACTAGACATAACCGCTTACATAACTAGAGGAGTTATTCACACTAAAAACTTTACCAACATTGTTGACTATACCCTGATTTGCGACCCCCTTTCCCCCAAAATATTCTCGGTGCTCTTAACCCAACATTCCAAATGATTTTGTATTTCCTATGTAAAAAGTCAAAAGTTAACGTTGAGGTCAGAATAATGCAATATAACAGAATTAAAGCAAATGTACCTTGTCGTTGATCAATTCGAATCCATTTTAAACCATACAGGTTCTAGACTTCAATTATGTAGCAGACTCTTTCAGCGAAGAAATATGTTGCTTTTTACAGGAAATTATGGGACTATTTTAAAAAAATATATTTTAATTTATACAAGATCTAAAAGAACTATTTTCATCAAATTAAAATGCAAATTTGTAAAAAATGAAAAAAATATTTTCTGCAAATCCCCAGCTGCCGTATTTTTTTAAAATATGATTTGAAAGTTCTTGTATATATAATCAGAAAAAATTTGGTTGTAAAAGCAAAATTGTGGTTGAATAAAAGAAAGAATATGGTAGTTATATGGAAAATAAAATATTTGGTTTACCTAAGACGATTTTTTGATTATTATAATTTGTTTGATTATACCATACATTTTGGCTGGTCCAAGCAAATATTATGATTCATCGAAGTGAAACTTTTAGTTAATCCAAGTATCTGTTTTGCTCAATCCACTCAAGTAATCTCGCATATGTTTCACGTAATCACTAAATCTCAATTCATTTTGTTTCCGAATCACTTATTTTGATAGGAATCGCCGGGTTGCAAACGTAGACGGATTATATTTTTATGTTATTTAGACGACAAGAACTCTTACACTTTAACTGTCATCTTGAATTTGAGTAAGTGATCGTACCAAGTTCCAATGCGTCCATGACTTTCAAGATGCTTTCAACAAAATATATTGGCTGATATATGCCCCTCTAACTTATTTGGTATATCCAACAAAGAATGTTGTTTAAGCAATAAAATATTTTCTGAAATCAACCAAACTATTGAACCAAAAACTTTAAATGATTGAACCAAACGAATTTATTTAACCGAGCAAAATTTTGTTCATTTGACCAAAAATTTTTCTGAAATCAACACAAAGAAGTCAACAAAACGATTTCTTTGCATGAAGAAATTTTTTTCTGGGTGTATCCCTAATTGTTTCCTAGTCAAATGCAAAAACTTTATTTGATGAAAAAAATTCTTGTGGCTATAAAAATGGGTTTGCCCGTTTAAAAATCACAGAATATTTTCCTTGCAGAATGCCATATTAAAAGAAAAAGCTGCCTGTTTTGCGGGTACATTCTCATCGCGCGCTGGGCGTGCGGCTAGCAAGTTTGAGCGCGCCTAGGGCACGCGTCTGTTGAATCTCGCGCGTCGCGCTCGATAATGGGTTACCTCGCGCTCCCCTCGTGGATATTTATTCTTTGCATTTGGAATGCTTGAACGAAAATCTATGAAAAAGTTTTATTTTAGATCGCAGTATTTATATGTGTCTTCATATTCTGAATTTTGTACCTAATTAAGTATAATTGAAGATTAAGTTGCTCAAAGCTCTGTAGGCTTTGAGATACACATTCCCATCGTGACACTCGCGCTGCGCGCTCGATTTTTGACAGACACTTGTAAATGTATATTTTCTAAACCACCTTAAAATAAATAAAAAACTGCAATCCTTTTTTATGACATTTTTCTTTATTTAGCATTGTTATGCTTAGAATAGAATGTTGGTTTTCATATTATTTTTGTGGATAAAGCAAAAAATCCTAAAAGTTTTCTTTTATATTTTTAATGTATCTCACGCCATTTAGCAAGTTCAAAAAATTGGATCATCTTAAAAAATATGCAATTTTTGTTTGTAAGAGATCCGTAAGTTTAAAGCGTTATTTTTCTACATTTGAACGGGATTTCCAAATTATCTTGATGAAGTTTTTCAATTGGAGACAAACTATCGAGCGCAAAACGCAAGTTTTGTGATGAAAATGTAATCGTCTAACCTGTAAGTGCTTTGACAACCTTCTTTAAAAACAAATCGAAAAAAAATCAGTTACAATTCATGGCTGTAACTCCTTAAAAGTTTAAATCACAGTTTTCGATTTAAGTTACAATATTTATGATATTTGAAAAAAATGTAGTTAAAGTCGAGGCTAAAATGTGCGCATTAAACGTATGAAAACAAGCGGGAGAGCGTACCCGCGCGCCCTAGGCGCACCCAAACTTGGCGCGAAGCTCTCCGCGCTCAGCGCGAAAAGAGAATGTGCACGCGTGAAGTGATTATTAACTAATTTTCAGATCTTTTTTAGTATCACAATTTTTGTTCAATCATGTTTTTTCGTATCCTGCATAGTTTAACCAAAAAAAATTAAATTTTGGATTTTCCATTATTTGTTGTGCAATAAAAATTTGAATTTTCGATTTTCTAAGAAATTCCAGAAAGTTGTTATGATAATCTTGAAGGGGTTTCAAAGAGCAAAGTTTTTATTTTCTTGACTCTTGTTATATCATGCCCTGTTTGGCTTAAAATTTTGATTTTCAATTGATTTAAAAATTTTTGAAAATGCTATAACTGAGAATTTTTTAATTTTAAATAGTGATTTTGATAAATTGTTTGGCTTTCTTAGCACTATGAATAGTTGTAGATAACATTTTTAAATATTTAAAAAATTGTCCTAAACATTTTACAAAAATGCTGTAACTTTTTGAGTTTTCATCCGAAATGGCTGGTTAACGAACTGGTCCTTTCTTTTAAGACCTGAAAAATGTTTGCCAAAGATCCATTTGATCCGTTCATTTTTTATTGAGTTATCGTGTTTACAGACGGAAGGCCAGCCGGAAGGACAGACCGTCAGACGCAATTTAAAAAATTGATTGACGTGTTCAGGGGGTCACGAAATGTAAAGATCCGTTGAAAAATTGTGTTGTCAAATTTTGGACAATTCTAAAACTTTCTCAATCATAAATGATGAGAATGTAAAAATGCTGCCCTCTGCACGGGCACAATCTTATCACGCACTGCACATGTGGCTCGCAAGTTTTGGTGCACCTGTAGCGCGCGTCTGTCGGATCTCGCTCTGCGCACTCAATAATGGGTTAACTCACGCTTCGCGCTCGGATATTTACTCTATGTACTTTGAATGCTTGGATTAAATTTTAGTAAAAACATACCTTTTAGATCTTAGTTTTTTCATGCATCTTCATAGTATCAATTTTTTTCGTGATAAAGTATAGTTAAAGATCAAATTACTCAATGCTCTATAGGCTTTGAGGTACACATGCGTTCATATACTAAAAATATTAAATATTTTTTCATTGTATTTTTAATGGATAAAATAAAATCTCCTACAGTTTTTCTTTTAGCCTTTTTACGTATCTCGCGTCTTTTGGCATAATATAGTAACTTTCGATTTTTGTATGTCAATTTCGATAGAAAAAATTTAAAATGATGAGTTATGTCGAAAAATGATTTCAAGAAAATTTGTAAGAATTTTTATAAGTCGAAATTCTTGCATAAACTTTTCCCATATTTTGCGTCGTTTTTGGCGCAAAGTTTGGATTTTATATTTTTTGCATAGCATTTTCAATAAATAAAATCGAAATTACAAGTCCTATGGAAAAATGGTTGTGAGAAATTTGGTACGATGTTTTAAAAGCTATAATTGCTCATCAATACTTTTTCTAGTATTTTGCGTCGCTTAATTCACAATTCGAATTTTTATTTTGATAGTATTTTGTATAAATATAACAAAATGACAATTCCTATCAAAAATGGTTTTTAATTTTTGTACAGCATTTTCGATAAATAAAACCCAAATAAATCAACAAATAGTCTACTGTGAAACTTTTTTCAGTATCTCACGTTGTTTGGATCATAACTTTAATTTAACATGTTTTCATAGTGTTTTCGACAAATAAGACTGAAACGACAAGTTCTATTATAAAACGTTTTTTAAAGATATTATAAGAAGTTTCTAAAAGCTATAATTCCTCTTTAAGACTTTTTCTTATATTTTGCGTCATTTGGATAAAAATTTGAATTTTTTATTACTTTATAGTATTTTAGATAATTAAAATCAAAATATCCAATTTTCTGAACAAATTGTTAAGGGCAAAATTACAGATCTTTTAAAAAGCTACGATTATTAAACCCATTTTTTTAAGTGTTTGTCGTCATTTGGCTTAAAACTAAGATTTTCTACTTATTAATTTGCGACGCATAAATAAAAAATACGAATTCTATTGAAAAATATTTACATTTTTTTAAAAATATTTAGAAAAGATTCAATTCTTCTCTCAAACTTTTTTAATGGATCTGCCGACGTTTTGACGTAAAATTGGAATATTACACTTTTGTATAACATTTTTGATACATGAAACCATAAGCGTTGGTTAATAAATGTTGGTTAACGAACACGTTCTTTCTTTTAGGACAAAAAAGTGTATGAAAGCTTAATTTGATCCGTTTATTTTTTCTACAGTTACTGCGTTTACGGATGGACGGAAAGATATACGGACAGACATAATTTCCAAATCTTTATTTTCGGTTTCAGAGGGTCTCAAAACATGGAGATCCATTGAAAATCTGAGATGTGAAGTTTCCCAGTGGGCACAAAACTATGAAAATTTCAAGACCGTCCTTGGGACGTACCAAGGACGTCCTATTTCAGCCCAATTAACGTCTCTTAAGATCCAATGTCCTAAAGATGACCTATATACGTCTTAAAAGCATATACGTCCTCGGAACATCTTTCTTACTGGCATTAGACGTCTTAAGAGCATCCCTAGGAGGTCCAAAATACATGTTATAAAAGACGTCTTAGGGATGTCCCAAAAACGTCTACTAGGATATCCTTAATTTTTTTTCCCATTGAGTTAGGACGATTTTAATATTTTCTCACTCATAGAATTTTACTGATAAAATTTGCGGTTTTTTGAATAACGCACGTCAAAATTCAAATGTTGTTGTTTCATTGTCCCGTTTGAAGAACAACGCGAATTCATTAAAAAAATGTTGTTCTGAAACATTTTATTGCAACTTTAATCGTTTTTCCATAAACTAAATTTGCAAATATGTAATATTTTTTATGATTTAAACTTTACACATACGGTCTACTGAGCAGCCTTACCGTTTTTAACTTCTG
>NC_046659.1:28282483-28284134 GCF_010883055.1 Belonocnema kinseyi | reverse complement strand
TATATCGTTTTCCCACTCTGACCTCCCGTGCCTGATGGAGGAGCACGATTCCGGGTAAATATTTTCCATGGATGGCTTGACATCATTTGCAATCAATTACTCAATCGGTTTGAAAGCTTGAAGAACGTGATCAAAACTTTTCGAGTACTCCCACCAAAAGAATTGACAAAAATGACGGACAAATTTAGAATCCTTATCTTATACTTTCGCTTGTTAAACATACTCTCTAAATCTGAAGCAGAGAAATTTCACTGATTGTCAGTGAAATTTCACTGATCCGAATAGCTAGAAATGGGTCACTGACAATCAGTAAAAGGTTACTTATTGATTCAGTGAAATAACCACTTTTGAGGGTTGGCTGCACTGCACCATGTCAATTTAGCAATCATAATAAAATAATATTTTAGTACATTCAATCAAAGAATCATAGTAAAAACTTAACACCCATAAGTATGATCAAATATTAATAACAGTGAAAGGCTCCGATGCTTTTCAACGACGAGCAACTTCACATATTATTTGAATTTCAAGATTGGACATTCATGTACAAACCCGTTAAGTAAGTAATTTCTATACCAGTTAGAGTATATTTATCCCGCAGCTAATTCAGCAGACTTAAAGCCTTAAGTGAAAGAGTAACAACAACGCTTAACTTAAAAATTTAGAGGTTCTGCTTCACATAATTTACTCTAGTGTTACTGAACTGATTAGTGAATAAGCCCGAAATCACTGATTAATCAGTGAAATATTTAACTACTATTTCAATCAGTGAATTTTTCACTGATTCGTATTTATAGAGTAGTGAGAGAATGAATCAGGAGAAAGGAGACATCTGTATCTCAACATTCCATCATATACTTGATCAATTTTCTGAATGATCGTAATACAGGGCTAAGCAGGACATCTTTTTAGGAGTTTCTTAATATGTTACGGGACAGAATTAAAATGATATATTAATATTTTTAATATGTCATGCCTAATTTGTGCTCCTCCGTACCATGATGTTAAAAAATTTAATTTAGCGATAAGTATTTATCATATTTCAAAGTGTGTCTATCTTTACCCCTCAGTGTAGGGTTCCGCCACACACTGAATAAAAAGGAAAAAATAGATTATCAGTATGATCAAGTGCGAAAATGTCATAAATTAAAATTCTATATTGTTATTTTAGAATAAATTGAAAAAATATAATGACTAACAACATAAAAATACGAGTTTACTTTCATTAAATGTGTGTGTGTGTCATTTTCGCGAAAAGCATTTTGCCAGTATTTTCGGAGTATTTAATTAAATGGGAAGATCTAATTTGAGTATTAGAATTTTTCAAAATATAGAAAAAAAATTGTTATGAAAGTTTAGAAAATGCTTTTTACTTGGCTTAAACCAAATACAAAAAATTGCAGTCTTTTTTAATATTATTTTTATTGGAATCTATCTACAAAATTGAAGGAAAGAGCCTCTTAAATAAAGCTACACATTTACTTTACTAAAAAACATCGAAATTATCCCAGTTTTCCCAACATGTCCCCATTAGCCCCGTTTTAATGTATTGTCAGTTATTTTGTCAGTTATTTTGCTGAAGAAATAATAGCATATTTTTACAAATACATCTTTTTATAGTGAATAATAATTCAATTTTTAAGCTTTTTCT
>NC_046659.1:28279201-28282383 GCF_010883055.1 Belonocnema kinseyi | reverse complement strand
ATGTCCCGTCGGTAAACATGCACAGTTGGGACGCTCTTAAATATGTGCACGTTAAAATATCATCATGTGCAGTTAGGAGTCTCATAACTGCGCACGTGCCTAAATAGGATGCTCCTAACTGTGCACATCTACATTTTGATTTGCATAGATTGTACCCTAACAACTTTTCATGTGCACAGATGGAACACTTCAACAACGCACGTGCCCTGATCGTAACCTCCAAACTGTGCACGTCTCAATTAATACGATCGGATATTTAACTTAAAATTCCGTGTGCGCATATAGGAGACTCCCAACTATGGAGGATTTGAAGAAATATAAAACAAATATCTGAAAATGTGAATAATAATTATCATTCTACTTTCATTATTCCATATTTGTGTGGATCTTCTGTTGCAGCTCTTCAGATATTTAATGGTTGCGTTATGACTTGAAGGCCAATTTTGTTAGGATGCAATAATATTTTTATGGACTGAATTTACTTTTAAGCTACTTAAAGAATTTTGACTATTATATTCTTGTGTAAAATCTTCAGTTTAAGTTTGAATCCATTGATTTGTTTTTTGTGTGTATATTTTCGGATTTTATATTTCGATCCTGCTAAACATCCTCTTTAGAAATATTTTCTGGGCAATATGTTAAAAATTAATGTCGAACATGAAATATATTAAGGTATCTTTGGAATGATTTGTGGAATAGGGCTAAATATCTAGTCTATTTTACTGTGAATGTAGGCAATACTAGTTGTCTTGTCACAACACAACCATCTACTCATACGCTGAACAGTCTAATATATTTTTGGTATACTTAAGCATCGCTGTAAGACCATTGTCAGACCAAGGAAAAAATGCAGATGAGCGCGCTTTTCTACGTTTCAATAAACTCTTCCTAAACATGACAAAATATTACTCATTTGATTTTCTTGCCGCGTAAAAAATGAAACACAATATCACTAATGCACATACAAAAAGCAGGGTGGCCGCTGGACCGGGAAATAATCGGGAAACTTATGAGACCTGGAAAATCGAGAAATGACCGTGAATTTATTTTTTGACCTAGAATTTTACAAATTTTTAGAAAAAAATCCTTCCAACTTTTATTTGAATCGTTTTTAAGTAATTAGTTTAATTTTAATCATTTTCAATTATATCATTCAGTTAAGAATCCGTAATTCGAAAACCTTTCACTTTCAAAATTTTCGATTATAGATTTTTAATTTTTAAGCATACATTCCAATATAAGAATGTTAAAATGCAGTTTTTAAGACTTAAAAAATTAAACATTAAAAGCGTTTGGAATCGAAGATTTTTGATAGAAAACATTTTTTGTCGATCAACTATGAATATGAATCAATTAATGATTCTTTACATTCTTATCATGTAAATTATTAGATTTGTGTAAAATTGGACCCCCTCCCCAGTTTTTGCCAAATGTCCACGTTTTGAGACCCCTTGAATTCGAAAAATTGGTTTTTACGAATGTGTCTTTCTGTATGTATGTCTGAATTTATGTCTCTCCGTCTGTGAGCACGATAACTTAAAAAAAACCTACAAGCCATTTTGGAAAAAATTTAAAAAGTGAGGACATTTTGAATATTTTTGAGACCACGTTTTTCAAAATTTTAAAATTCTCTGTACGGATGTTCATCGAATTTAAAAAGAGGAACAATTTATCTATTGATTTTTTTCATTATATCAGAAATTACCAGAGTTATAGCATTTACAAAATTCCCAAAAACACACGAAAATGAACATTTGAAGCCAAATAACGCACGATATGAAAGAATCAAAGAAGAAAAAGGTTGTTTTTTGAATATTTTATAAGATTATCCTAACAACTTTTTCAATTTTCTTGAAAATCAAAAATTCAAATTTTGACAGCATACAAAATAATTAAAAATTGAAAAATTACATTTTTTTGCCAAAC
The DNA here is from genome assembly GCF_010883055.1 of Belonocnema kinseyi. Classification (NCBI taxonomy): domain Eukaryota; kingdom Metazoa; phylum Arthropoda; class Insecta; order Hymenoptera; family Cynipidae; genus Belonocnema; species Belonocnema kinseyi. The sequence goes on along the minus strand of NC_046659.1, from coordinate 28,280,457 downwards.
CATCCAAAATACGGTAAAAGATGAATAGTAAAAAATTGCACATTTGAAAAAGATATATTTTTAATGCTATTTTTCACGATCAAAAACAAAAACAAAACTCAAAAAATTATTCATGACAAATAAATCATTATTACATTCTCATCAGAGAATTTCGAGACCCCCTGAATCTGAAAAACCGGTTTTTACGAATGTACCTGTTTGAACGTCTGTCTGTCTTTATGTCTGTCTGTCTGTGAGCGCATTTTGGAAATTCTTGAGACCACATGTTTTCATGGTTCAAAATGTTCTGTAAACTTGTTCATAGTACTTGAAACGCAAAATGTTAATTTTCGATAGCCCTAAAAGATTATCACAACAACTTTTTGAATTTTTTTCAAAATTTAATTTTGGACCGCACAAAAAATAATTATAAATTGCATTTTGCGGTCAAACTATGCAAGATAAGAAAAAAATGATAAGACAAACATTGTGCACCCAAAAAAAAGCTACAAATTTGTTATTAATCACTTTCTTAAAGGACACGTATCTTTTGTCTTATTTACAAAAAAAAAACATTGAAAATACAAAAATTAATTTTTTGACACACGACCCAAGGTAAGAAAAAATAAATAGATAAAATTTTTGTACCGAAAGTAGAGCAAAACAGTTTTTATTCATTTTTTTTTACATTCTCATCAGAGAAGGTATTAGAATTGTGTAAAATTTTACACTTCCCCCCAGTTTTTGTTAAATGTCCACGTTTTGAGACCGCTGAATCCGAAAAATAGGTTTTCACGAATGTGTCTGTCGGACTGTCGTAGGTATGCCTATCTGTCTGTGCGCACGATTACTTTAAAAAAATCATTCTATTGGATTGGTCTCTTGTACACTCTTTTACTGTCCTAAAGTGAAGGTCAAGTTTGTTAGCCAGTTATTTGGGATATGGAATTCAAAAAGTGCGCGCATTTTGAATATCTTTCAGACCACTTTTATAAAAATTCAAAAACTTTCTGCACGGATGTTTATAGTATTCAAAAACTTGAACAATTTATCGTGGTGACTTTTTTCATAAAACCAAAAATTACCAGAGTTAAAGTATTTACAATCTTCCAAAAAAACACACGAAAATGAAACTTTTAAGCCAAGTAACAGACGATATGAACAAAAGGCAAGAGAAGAAAAAGTTTGATTTTTAAATGCCCTACAAGATTATTACAACTTTTTGAATTTTCTTCATGCCACAATTTCACAGCATTTCAAAGATTCTCAAATATATA
>NC_046659.1:28276638-28279101 GCF_010883055.1 Belonocnema kinseyi | reverse complement strand
AATAAATCTATACTTTGTAAAAAAGGGAAAAAAGGGGAAAATTGGGTCAAAATTCTCGATTTTAGGGATTTAAGGGGATTTTTCAAATTTAAGGGGGAAAAAGGGGAAAAGGGAAAAAAGGGGAATAGGGAAAAAAGGGGATGGAGTGGCATCCCTGATATATGTATGTAAATTATGTCCCGATTTTTTAAATTGAGAACCCCATAATTTCAAAATTGAAAAAATGTATTTTTGAATTTTACTCGAGTGGTTGATCAGAATATATAAATATTTTGCCTTACATTTCTCAATTTAAACTAAAAGGTCAGAAATTATTGGAAAGTTTCAAAAACATTTATCCCTTAATTGTTAGTTTGTAATAAAATAATCCGTAAATGAACTATTTATTTTCGCGGGCACATTCTCACCGTGCGCTGTGCCCGTGGCTCGCAAGTTTGAGCGCGCCTGGGGGGCGCGTCTTTTGATTCCCGCAATTTGCACTCAGATATTTATTCTTTGCATTTAGAATGCTTGAATGAAACATTATCAAAAACATCTCTTTAGATTGCAGTATTTATATGCGTGTTCATATTCTGAATTTTTTGCCTGAATAAGTATAATTAAAGATTAAATTTCTCAAAGTTCTGTAGGCTTTGAGGTACACAATATTATCGTGACACTCGCGCTGAGCACTCGCTTTTTGACAGACTGTTGTAAATTTACATTTTCTGAACCACCTTAAAATAAACTTAAAAAATACAATCCTTTTTTTAGAAATTTTTCCAGATCACGCGTTGTTACTTGTTATGCTAATTATAGGATTTTGGTTTTCATATTATTTCTTATACATGTATAAAGCAAAATATTCTACAAGTCTTCTTTTAGATTTTTTATGTATCTTGCGTCTTTTAGCGTGATATTGGAATTTTCGATTATCTGCATATATTATTAACGATAAAACAAAATTACGAGTCCTACTGAAAAGTGGTTTAAAGAAATTTGGTAGGATTTTTCAAAACCTATCATTTCTCTTCGAGACTTTTTGTCGTATTTTGCGTCATTTGGTTCAAAATTTGAATGTTGTTGTGTCAAATTTCGGGCAATTCTAATACTTTCTGCATCATAAATAATGAGAATGTAATAATTTAATACAAATTTGTATTACTTTTTGGGCGAATAACTTTTTTCAATCAATTTGTTTTTGTACCTTTTGTTGTTTTTCCACAAATTTTTCATTTTTAGTTTTAATACCATTTTTATGATCAAAACCACAACTACGTGTCATGTCAAAAAGTAATTTATAACAAATTTGTAGCTCTTTTTCGGGTAAATAATTTTTGTTGAATCATTTTTTTTTCGTAACTTGCATCATTTTTTCACAAGGTTTTTTTTTATATTTTCCATGTTATTTTTCGCGAATAAAACACAAGGTACGCCTCCTATCAAGAAGTGATTATTAACGAATTTGTAGATCTTTTTTGAGATCACAATTTTTGTTGATTCATATTCTTTTGTATCCTGAATAGTTTGACCACATAATGGAATTTTTCATATCTCATTATTTTTTGTGCAATAAAAATTAGAATTTTCAACTTTACAAGAAAATCCAAAAAGTTCGTATGATAATCTTGTAGGGCTTTTAAAAAGCAATGCTTTTCTTTACTTTTTTCATATCGTACGTTGTTTCGCTTATAATTTTGATTTTCGATTGATATTAAAAATTTGGATATGTTATAACTCTGAGGATTTTTTTTGTATAAAAAAAAGTCATCAGTATAAATTGTTTGGCCTTCTGAGTACTATTAATAGCCATAAATAAAAATTTTAAGTATAAAAAAAATGGTCCCAAAATTTGTATTTTTATCCAAAATGGCTGTTAACGAACTCGTCCTTTCTTTTCGGACTTGTCGGACCTTTCTTTTCTTATCCTTTCTCAATCATAAATGATGAGAATGAGAAAAATTAGAAGCCCTTTAATTTTTGTTATCAATTTCAGTTTCTAAATCATTTGAATTCTTCAAAGTAAAACGCTGTTACTTTTCTCTGTAATATTGATATTTTATCCAATATAAATAAAATTGAAAATAAAATTTCTTAAGTATAGTCTCAATATAATTGTCCTCTGTCATTATTTTAATTGTTGTAATTTCGTTTTCTAAGTCTTGTCGATTTTTCGTTGTGTATTTTTGTGTTAAACAAATTTTAAACTATACATTATAAGGATAATTTCATTAAATACAAAAATCCAAACTTTAAGAGGTCGTCAGTAAACTGCATTATCAATTGCATGGGGAGGGGGTCATGCTAAAAACTATGGTTCGAACCGGGGTTGGGGGTCAGTGGAAGAAAAGTTACGAACTTAAATAACATTTATTATGTTTTCTTATTATTCACTTTTAAAGAATTGTTCTTTTTTCTCTATTTTTAAGAAACCCCCTTTTATCGTTTTTTCGCTTAAATCCTTTTTGATAGAAAGTCTACTAT
>NC_046659.1:28274403-28276538 GCF_010883055.1 Belonocnema kinseyi | reverse complement strand
TAAGAATTAATTTTTGTAAACTAACAAGGTAAAAATTTCATTTTTGATTTAAATTGATATTTTTATTAAAAATTAATATTTTCTGGTTTAAAATTGCTCCTCCCGGCTTTAAAATTCAAAAATTTTGTTAAAAAATAATATATTTTGTTGAAAGCTCGTCTTATCTTGGTAGATCATTAATACAATGCTGGAAAATTCATTTCTTTGGTTAAAAATTTAACTGTTTTTTTCGCAATTTATCTTCTTTAATTGAAAATTAAACGACTTAGTGAAAAGTTTCTTCGAAATTTATACTTTATAAGTTTAGAATTTAATTATTTTTTAGAACATTCTTTTGTTTTGTTGAAAATTCATCTTTTTGGTTGAAAATTAATTTTCTTGATTTTTGTACATCGTCTTTTTATTAAAAAATCTTCTTTGTTGCGAATTCATTATATATTTCGACTGTAAATCTTAGGAATCTAAAGCTTTTCATATTGAATTCAAATTAATTGAAAGTGAGTTTTAAATAATAACTGATACGAGGGATTTTATTAGCTGTAAGGCATAGCGCATATATATTTATTGAAAAATTTTTTGATTTTATTTATTTCTTCAAGTGGATTTTTTTAAAGTTTGCAATAACAAAGAAAAATGATCCAATTAGGAGTTTTAAGTGTTTAAACTCGTGATTTATTTTTTTCATAAATAGTTTCCAAATAATTTTCACATTGTATACATCATCAATATAATATGCTTAAAAACCAGCTGATGCGTACAATGTGAAAATTAGTTGCAAACTATTTATGAAAAAAAAATTAATCACGATTTTTAAACCCTTAAAACCCCTAATTGGATAGTTTTTCTTCCTTATTTCAAACATAAACAAAATTCACTTGAAGAAATAAATAAAATCAATAATTTTTTCAATCCTTGGTGGGAATTTTTATACAAGTACGAAAAAGTATAACTATTTTTACAGGAAAACACCAATAAATATAATAAAATTTTAAATACTAAGAAATCTAGGTGGCCGTTTTAATCAAGGAAAAAATTTCCGGTCATTTCCCGGCTCGCAAAAAATTATTGAATTATTTTTATTCTTTGGAATTCTTTTCTTTTCCATTTTTTTGTAAAAGCCTTAGTTGCTGAGATTCACCCCTAAACGCTTTATATTTCTTTAGAATATTTTTGGACTCTTCAATTCTTTGAATTATTTTTATAAACTATTTGGATTACTTTAAATTTGTGAATTCTGATGAGTATAAGAATTGCAAGTGGTTAACTTCCCTCAAACTTTTGAAATTAAATTTTAATTTGCAAGGCACAATCTAGTTACTGGTTTTTGTAACTAAACAAATTATGAGGAAAAAGATTATACGTTTCAAATAATCAAGAAACAAAAACAAACAAAAAACAGAATTTTAATATAACTTTGATAAATAATTAAATGAGTAGTGAAAACCTTAAATTTTTCCTCGGAATTAAATTTAAATTGTCAATTCGACACTTCAGAGAAGTGTAAATATTACTTCAGTTATACGTTAATTATGCGAAAAAATAATAAAATATTTTAGGATTTAAAAATACATGTAGGATAAATTTAGACAGTAAAGTATTCGAACCTTCAATTCACTATTTTTATAAAAATTATATTATTTTAAATAATGTTTGAAATTTCACTAAAATTCTAAAATATGACAAGAATTTTTTTCAACTTATTTATATAGTATTTCGAAAATTTATCTTTTAAAAGAAACCAGATGAGGAATTAATTTAACTTTTTCATTTAACTAAATTCTGAATAATTTAAAATTTATTTACTTTTTAAATTTATTTACTATCTCGAAAGTGTCCCTTTTTAAAAAAGAAACCGTAAAAGAAATTAATTAATTTTAACATAATAATAAATATAATAATCTTAGGCCCTCATTAATTTTAATATTTTCGGCGTGCATAGACAGCCCCGAGTCAGCTATAGATATGGCTGGCGAAAGCAAGCGCGAGAATCAAGAAACTGATAATCACCGGCTCTTTCGATTTGGCTTTCGCCTTGGCCCCACCCCTCCCGTGGACGTTGGCAAAGGGCGCGGTGTCCATAGAAACATCGAAAAGTTGAAGAGGGCAGCACCTTGAGGCATGCAAAAATGTAGTTA
>NC_046659.1:28274084-28274303 GCF_010883055.1 Belonocnema kinseyi | reverse complement strand
TCTCTCTCTCTCTCTCTTACTCCCATTCGCGCTCTTTTCCCTTCCTTTCCCTGCTGCTTCCCTCTCTCTTCTTTCTCTCTCTAGCGACGGCATACCAGGCCGAGATTCTCAACCGACCCTTAAAATATTCTTTTCACTAAAGCATTTAAATTCAAAAATAAATATCAGCCTTTCTTAATTCCCTGTAAATTTTCCACATTTTGTTTTCACTTGCCCCCC
>NC_046659.1:28272572-28274074 GCF_010883055.1 Belonocnema kinseyi | reverse complement strand
CCCCTCCTCCTTTTCCGGATCTGTCAGTGGAATATTAAGAAACTTCATAGGATGTAAACAAGCGGTTAATCCGAACTATTTAGTGTATAAGAATAATGATTTATTTAAGTGGGAGAAAGGGGTCGTTCAGGATTAAGGAGTACTTTTAATTTTAATTTATTTTTTTTTTGCAAATGAAATAATAATAGAAATGTAGCTAAAACCCGAACGACCTCTTCTGCTCCACCTAGCTTCATGATTCCTTCGGAAAAATGAAGCTAGGTTAGTTCTAGGAATAATGTTCAAATTTCACAAAATTCAAATAATTATTACTATTTTTAATATTAATTAAAAGTTAAAAATAATTTTGCTAGGCTAAGTTAGCATAGGGCAGACGCTTGAAGATTCAAGGCAAGCGGGCCTGGCTGACGCCTCCCACCGCTCGGTTGCAACTTCGTTGTCGTTCTCGCAGGCAATCGGCGGGCTCGACGCTGTCCCACTGCCACGGAACGACCCACGCTCGGTCGCCGAGAATCGAGAGCGACTCTCGCCAGTCAGTTGATCAACGATCTCCGAGAGGCCCAGATTACCGCTCTGACCTCTCCGTCTGTATCCAAAAGAGTTAAATAAATCCACGGTTTCTTTTAAATCGGTCTTTAATCCTTGAGCTCGCCAACCCTTCTCGTTCGTTTCCATCGCTGAGTTTCCTCGGGGCTTCTCAGTCGGTTTATCTTCTTGCACTTCTTTTCTCTCGCAATTCAGTGCCGGAGTATAGACTCATCTTTTCTCTTTTACACCGTTAAATTTACAGTGCCAGTGATCGTGGGTGAATTTTGGGTGAAGTGTTCGGTGACATCGGTCGGGTAGCTAAGGTCGGCGTTGGTTGCGGCGTCACTTGTACAGCACAACTCTTGATGACAGAGTACAAGTGGTGCAGGCTGTAATCCGCGCACTCAACGCCGCCGACGGCAACCAAAGCTGCCAGATTGTGGATTACCACTGTGAGTTCGTATGTAAGCCGAAAATGCACGATTCGACTTCGGAGTTCTGCTGTGCGATGATTGCCGATCTGAAGGATTCGGAAGACTTCGGTGGTCTTCTATTTATATCTCGCTCCCCATTTGAAAGAAATTGAAGAAATTGGCGATTTGGATCTTTTGCGTGATTCTTAATTTCATGCATACGCGATTTTCAGGTTATGTTTTCCAGGTGTACATAATATGGATATTATTGCTATTATATATATATATATATATAGTTAATGTTAATATTGTAATTATAAAATATTATATTAATATAAATGAATAGTTGATTTAATTGTTTTCAACAGAATAGTAAAATTTTAAATAAAAAAATTACGTTTTCATCCGAAAAGCTAAATTTTATACTTAAAAAAGGCATTTCTAATAAAATACATGAACTTTGCACAAAAGAAATTTATTTTCCATGAAGACTAATTTTCTGAACAAAAAATTAATATCTAATCATAGTTAAATTTTCGACAACAAAGATTAATTTTCTAC
>NC_046659.1:28267520-28272472 GCF_010883055.1 Belonocnema kinseyi | reverse complement strand
ACATATTAAGTAATAATAATAAATTAATAATTAGGTAAAAGCCAAGATAAAAAAAACGAAAATGAATTGATAATACTAAATAGATGAATAATTTAGTGGCCCTGGCGCACCGAATGAACGGAAAGGATACGCTATACGATGTACCCTAATAGTATCCACATAGTATCCTTTCCATATCATGCAAAAAAAAACTCAAGAAAAACAAGCAAGAGGCCTACAAGCGCACCCATAGTCGCTTGAGTAGTATACTTTTACTGAAAGAAGATGCGCTCGGAGTCGCCTTCAACCTATGTTAATGAGAGATATAGTATTTTTTTATTTTTTTAACTTGAAGCAAAAGCGATTGGCAAGTCCTGACTAATCTCACTCCGACTGAGAACATCTCCAAGAGCGTAACTTGAAGCTTCTGTTGTCAATAAAAATGGTTTTGAAAAGTTAGGATACTGTAACAAAGGCTCGAAACAGATTCTATCATAAAGGATCTCAAAAGCTTTTTGTTCTACAGAAGTCCAACGAAAATCAGTGCTGTCCTTCAAAATTTGAGTAAGTGGTTTAGCCACTTTAACGAAATCTGGAATATACCTCCTATAGTAACCTACAAGCCCCAAGAATTGTTGAACATTTTACTTTCCTCTTGGAACAGGAAAATTATTTACATCTTCTACTTTTCAGGGATCTCGTTTTACCCCTTCTTGGGGGATAATATGTCCCAAATATACTATTTTTTTTAAAATAATACTTTTCTGGATTCAAAGATAATCCCGATGATCTTAAACGACCTAAAAGAGCTTTCAATTTTTGACAGTGATTAATAAGTGATCAGGCATACAGAGTGTCCCACCACCTTGAGTGCCGCTTTCGCTGGGACGCCGCCAACCTCCTTGGCTCTATCCGGCACTCACACTACGCACAGCGTCACACCTACACGAAACTTTGTGGCTCTGAAGTTTCTAAACAAATAGATCTATTCATTGTAAACCAGTAAGAACTTGGTACATTACTCTTTGAAAGGTAGCAGGGGAATTTTTAAGTCCAAGTAACATTCTATTGAACTCGAAATGAGCAAATGAAGTAAAGGAAGCAGTTTTTGCTTTGGATTCGGGATGCATGGGCATTTGATGGAAACCTTATTCTAAATCCATAACAGAGAAATATTTAGCTCCTCCTGATTTATCCAATATCTCTGTTATTTGCGGTAAACGGTGAGAATCAATAATGGTCTTTTCGTTCAATCCACGATATTCAACCACCATTCTCCATTGTTTATTGCTATGTGGATCTGGTTTTTAAAGAACGACCCAAACAAGAGAATTATATGGGGATACTGATGGTCAAATTATTCCATCCCGAAGATAATTTTTAGTTTTTTCCATAATCACTTTTTTGTGAATAGGTGGATGACGATAATTTTTTATGTTTACCGGTTTATTATCAGAAGTGAAAATTTTATGGGCAACAACATTATTTGATCCCAATTTGTCATAAGGAAGATGAAATTGCTGAAAATAATCAAAAAGTATTGGGAAGAGACTTTCTTTCTCTTCATCATTTAACTCAGAGAGATTTACAATTTTCAAAATTTCAGAAAATCTAGAAGCCTGTTTTTTTCATCAGCCAAAAGTTTACGATCATCAGAATCAATTTACAAATATTTTTCAAGCTCAACTGGTGGTATTGTAAAATTTATTGGCTGATTAATGGAATTTACAAAGAAGATTTTAGCAGTTCCGTTTTTATTAAAAATAAAAGACTCACCAGCAAAAATTCCATGGCCACACTGAATTCTACGTATGTAACCAGCTTTTAATTTAGTATCTATTAATCGAATTGTTACTAATTTCGTTGTTCTTGCAGGTGAACTGATTGTATTATGGGAGGCACCCGGTAATAAGCGTAGAATAGAGAAAAATTAATATTATGAGATTTCGGCGCAAAAGTGAAGATTATTCTATTATTTTGAATGTGCGATTTTTCCATCCGTCTAAAATGCCACAATAAGAATAAGAAACCTCCTAAACTTATTTACTTTTATTTCCATAGCGACCGCCACACAGTTTTCTATTCTCCCAAAGAGAACGTGTTTCCAATATATAAAAAATTTTTATTCCTCAGAAGTGGTCATATTTTGATTTTATATAATTGCTTCTAACAAGTTCACAAAATATGTCTCATACGTTGTTTTAATCCCTTCATGCTGAATGTAAATTCTGAAATTTTAATTCTCACCAATTCAACTTTGCCTCTCTAGAGTTAAAATTATTTAAATTCACACATTTGCATAGATTTCTTTTTTGCAATTTTTAAGACGTTTAAATAAATTATTTAAATATAAATAAATATAAATTTGAATATTTTTCGAATTTATAAGTTATAAAAAGATTTAATAACGAAAAATAGGTTAAATAAATGCTTTCCTTAAATTTTACTAAGTCGATTGAGAGGAATAGGATTTGCACTTCTTCTGTTCCCGTTGGGGGATTTTTAGACGGAGGAAAAATCGTGTATTCATAGGAATACAAATCCTTAATTTTTCTGAATTCAACGCTTGTTACCGGGCACACAGAAAATTAATGTTTCTCATTTGAAGACAGTCACTTTCAAAATTAACAATGGCGTTGTGTTTTTTGAGGAAAGGAATACCAAGGATACCTTTTTGTGGAATGGGAAATGATTCTGACACAACGTTGAAAGTAGCTTCGAGACTCTTTATGATCAACCTGATCTCACCGATAGTGGAAACCATTTCCGGTCCTATTCCAACCTATTCAAAAAGAAAAATTATCCAATTCTACTGTCGCGTTTAGACCGAATTCATTGAACTGTCCGAGTAGGAGGATGATCCTCTGGGTTCAGGGGGGTTTACACTTAGAGTCGTCTGGCCTCTCGATTTTTGTCTAAACTTAGACCGTTCCCTTTCATGCCTTCTTTTAATGTCACAATTCTCGACAGAATGGTTATTTCGATAACAATAACTACGATCCGTACTCTCTTTGTCCTTTACATTTCTTTTAATCTTCGTTGGGCAGTTTCGCTTATAAAGTCCAAATTCTTCACAATGATAACACTGCACAGACTCTAAATTTTGTACCGACTTAGTCATCCTCTACTCGAATATAAGCTACTCTATTTAATATATCTTACCCTGTTTTATTCTTCAAATTAGATCCCGAGAAGGTAGATGGAACGGAGCCAGACAGAGATTCATTAATTCTTCCCCAACTTTTCACTTTCTGATCGGCTTTAATGGCTAATGCAGTACCATCATCCAATGTGTTAATTTCTTTATCATGAATGGCCATATAAATGCTGACATTTAATCCGTGTAGAAAATTGCCAATCGCGGTCTCTTACTACGCTTCACAACGGCCCATACTTCTTACTCTCGGGGTGTTTTGCATTAATTAAAAAGTTAATTTATTAAAAATTTGATTAACGGGAGCCCCATATTCTCGAATTGACTCATCCCGTTTCCTTTTGACGTTAGCTGAAGTCTGTAAAATTTGACATACATCTTCTTCCTGAGTGTAAATACGCTCCAGAGCTTTTAAGATGTCATTAAGTTCCAAATCGCTTTTATCTTAAATATGAAAACGCACTTCGCCGGTAATTTTATTCAAAACCATCATAGTTAAGTAAGGTGCATTGCGAGCATCAGTCATACCCGAACCTGAGTCTCATGTCTCCGCAAATCATTCCAACCCTTGCCACTTTGATCTGAACTCAAAAAATTTGTCCTATCACTATCAGAAGGATGTTCGCTCACTACTAACCTGGATCGCAATTCTTGAATTACTATAGCAGGTGATCCATTAGGACTATTATTTTTGTCTCGTCTACCTTTTTTCGATGGCGATGCTTCGTTTACTTCTTTTGCATTATTATCAAAACGACGTTTCCTAATTAATACCCTGGCGGACCGAAGTAACCGTAAGGAGCCTCTACAAAGTACCAATAAAGAACCCACTGAGTCCCCCTTCGGTTCCTTATTAAAAAAACTCCAAAAAAAAAACAAGATCAACTTTTAAATTATTGAAATGCGGATTCTACGTTAAATTTTCTGAAGGTGACTTCAAGCACATCTATAATAGCTCAAGTAGTATTTTGCGCGCGAAGTTTAAAAATAAACTTCTCTCTAACTTGCGTCGCAGTTTTTTAAGAAGAAACCGAACAGGATCACAGTGGGGTCTTTAAGGGTACTTTTTAGAGGCTTATTTTAGTCCCTACGGTCCGCCAGGAATTGCAAATTGAAAATGAAACAATATTTTCAAAAATTATTCGTGTCTCGCATAAAACCTTTTTTCCGAGTCCGGGGGTCCCCTAGCGGACCGAAGGAACCGAAAGGAGCCACTACAAAGTACCCTTAAAGACCCCACTGAGCCCCCCTACTGAATAGGATGCGACGTCAGAACTGTAATCGGATCCTACGACGGAAACGTAGCTGTAGACGACTTCGAAATCGTCGTCGGAATTTGGGACCGGATCCGACCCCATTTTTTAAGTATAATTTTTTTCTATTGAAACAAAATGCACCAAATATTTTGAGTGGATAAATGAGTCGAATTAACGATTTTTCCTAAAATATAGAGCTCGCAATTCCATTCGTTCATTTATTTGGACATTTTTTCGAAAAAATAGGTGTCCCAAATTAATAGGGCCACTAAAAAAAACTTCAATTTTTTTAAAGAATAATAAATAATTCGTAAAATAATGCAATTTAAAATATATAATATTAAAATTTTACTTCTTACATGCCATAAACATATACATATGTATGTATAAAAACTAAATATTGTGCGTGAATTCCCAAAGCAATTTACAGTTGTGTTTTTCTTTTAATTTACATTTTTCCAGAGGATTTTTCACATACATACTTTCCCACATACATTCTTTTTGGGGATTATCGACGTATTTTTCCTATTTTAAAAGTGTATATTCGCACAATATGTTCGAAA
>NC_046659.1:28259531-28267420 GCF_010883055.1 Belonocnema kinseyi | reverse complement strand
CAATTGACAAAAAATATAATATTTATTAATGTATTTTCACTCCCCTTACACTTTTAAAAAATCCCCTTTTTTCCAAAAAAATCCCCTTTTTTCCCTAAATTTCAACGGCTGAACCAGTTGCATCCCTGATATATAATATATATAAATTTCTATAAAATATTATATAAAAAATAAAATAAAAAATAATTTTATTATATAATTTTATCGTTTCATTATAATTTATTTAATTCATAATTATTTACACAAACATAGAAATTTACGAATTATTGTTTACTTAAATTAATAATCGTGAGGGAGGCGGTATTCCTATAACATTTAACTCTACATCTAAAAACTCCAAATCGCTAATTATACATGCGAGAACGCTGTACGATCATATTTATTTAAAAATTTAATTATTTTACATTTCAACTAAATATGTTTATCAATTAAAACTTTTAATGTCTTGAAAGGTATAGTTTCATTTAGTAGAATTTCTACCGCTTTTTTTCAAAACAACAAAATAATATTATTCATAGACAGTAAATTTTAATTGCAAAATGACTAATTTTTTCAATCAAAGATGTCAGCTAAAAATATTTATTACGATACAACTACATTTCAATTCAATTTAGAAGTCAATCTTATGCATCAACATATTTTCTTGATGCAAAATTTATTCAAATAATTGATTCATTAATTGAAAATAATAAATCAAAATTCTCGATATAAATTTGTATTTTGTATTTTCAAGTATTTCGTATTTGCCGACTTAGTATCGGCTATTTGGTGGACTTGTTCGACATTTGCTTCAGAAAGGTCAACGTCTGGCTTTTGAAGAGCCTTTGTAACCAGGTTTGTTGTTGCCAGAACTTTTGTGTGCAAAACAACTTGAAAAACAAATTCGAAATTTTCCATCTCTTTACGTCGATAAGTCGCTTCGTTTCTCTCCATTCTCGAATTACTTATAAGGATGATTTTGGACAGTGCCTTCTTAATATCACAATACCTGAATGAAACAGCTTGTAAAAAATCGTTCCGGGATGACCATCGAGTTGGACAGAGTCGTTTCAGTTTCAACGAAGAATTTTCGGAAAGAAAAATAAATAATAACTCCCATCTTTTTATACTGTTCGCGAAAAAAAAGTTAATTCGCTCAATTAATTCCCAGAATTTTTGGACTTCAGGTATTGCACCCATCGAGGCATCATTGAGAACAAGATTGAGTCTATGCTCTGCACAATGGAAATAAATGGCTTTTTCTTCTCTATCAAGAATTTTTTTCTGAACACCGTTGTAAATTCCACTCATTGTAGCAGCTCCATCGTATCCTTGTCCTCGACATTTTGAAAGTTCGATTTTCTTTTTCTTCAGTTCATCAACTAATTTTGATTCCAGTCCAGAAGCTTTTTGATCATCGACTTTTTCAAATCCCAAAAAACATACGGTGATTTCAACATCGACTTGTTTTCCGTTTTCATCCTTGACAATTCTCACATATCTAAAAATTTGACTCATTTTGTCAATTTTAGCTATATCCTGAGTTGTATCCGTTATGATGGAAAAAAATGGCGCTTATGGGATATTTTTGACGATTTCATCTTCCACAGTCCTAGATAGGAGGCCAATTAGTTCATTTTGAATTTTAGTGCTAAGGTATCGAATGGAATTATCAGGTTTCGTGATGAGTTCTTTCAAAACAGAGTTATATACCGCCAGCAATTCAACGATTGATAAAAAGTTTCCATCATTTCCAGAATCACCAATGACCTCGTGATGTTGAAATGAAAGGTTGCATGTAGCCAGAGGGAGAATTATATACATGATTCGGTCAAGAACTTTGTACCAGAGAGATTTTTCTTGGAGAATTAGATCCTCAAAATCTTTATCAATTAGAGATTTATTTGACCGCCGCGATTCGTATATCATGCAAGCGTTGCAGTGAATCTTCGATTTTTCGTGATCGAGAATTTTGTTACTCAATTTAGGCCAGTTCCGTATTACATGCACCCAAGCTGGCTTATAACTTGCACAGCCTCTATCAGCAAACCTCACAATATACGCAGTCAAGAACTTCCGAATAACATAACCTAAAAACAGAAAAATAATCAGATAATTTATATATCGTTTAATTTGAAATAATAAGTAAGTAATTATCTAAATTACCATGTTCGTGGAATTTTTAATCCTGCTTTATTTTTCGATTCATAAAAAAACGAAGTAAATTGAGTCCCCGTTTCTTCATTTTGTGAAAAAGGTTCTTCCGGTTGGCACGGCCCATGCGAGATTATAAATATTTTCAATTCTGCAGTCAAAACGCCTTTGTAAAGTCCTTTATCATTAGGATGTGTTTTTTCTAGCAAATCAGACTAATCTAAAGTATTGTTTAGCATAGTAGCTGCCATGTTTTCCTCTTTCAAATTGTCTGTAGCGATGAAAATGTTAGGGTCAGTATTTGGTGGCGTAACGTTTACATCTGCTTCTGTTTCTTTCTGCTGCAAATCGCTGCTAGAAAAATTACTTTCCTCACGGCCGACATCAGATTCTTGTTCTTTCTTTTCCTCATGTTGCGGCGTAAAAAATGAGGTTATGGGTTTCAATTTTTTCACAGCCGCTTCTTTCTCTAATTTTATTTGCCTTTTTTTAGCACCGCTCAGATGAAGGCGTTCGTTCGAGCTCATATTTTAAGATTTTATCTGCAATGAAAGATTTTTCATCATATCTACGTTTCAAAGCATATTTTCATCCCAATATTTCAAACCGTCTCATAGCAAACAAATATCCTACATTAATTTATACTACTATATACTAATTTATGCTATATTATAAATAATAATTCGAATTTGAAGGTTTTACTTTTAGAGCTATCATAAAAATTTCTCATTTCAAAATCTGAATCTCGAACATTTTTATCTTCAATTTCAATTTTGGATGCTTAATCATAGATTTCGAATTTTTTATTTGTCGTCAGAATTGTGAATTTTCAATTTCGGATTCCAATATTGTTAAAGTTAAATTTGAATTTGGAACGTCCAATTCCTAAAGACAAATTTTTTATTTTCACCAATAAATTCCGATGGTGTAACTTGTATTTATCGTTCTGCAGAATTTTTCATTTACAAATAAAACTGAATAACGCGAATATCACAACATAACCACAGAAATGGAGTATTATTCTTATGATCTATAATATATATTTTATGGTTATAGTCACTTACCAGAGGTACGATTCACTGCCATAAAATTACCGCCTCAAAAAACAATGCACTTTTAAACTTGAACTCCGGCAATTATCATTCGAGCCGCATACAAGTCGTTAAAACTCATGATTTTGACTTTTAAGTATGATAATATCTGCAACAGCAAGGATTGTTCACGCAAGTTTGTTTTTGATCGATATTTGTCACTCGAAATTCAGTGTGACAAACTCAAGAGACCTTGAGCGAAAATAAAAGAAAGATTGGCACGAATGAAACATATGCTCATCTGAAATAGCGCGAAAATAAAAAAAAAAACAGAACACAATAGAAATATAATATCAAGCAGACAACGAATATTTATTACTACAAAAAAAAATATTTTTATTTTTTCATACTGAACATTTTTTTCTCATATTTAGATAAAAAAATTTTTCTCTTGCCACTTTTGGGGGCCCCCTGGTGCTCGGGGCCCCGGTCTCTGAAACCGGTAGGACCGATGGTAGTTACGCCACTGGTCGCGGAATGGTCGCAATAGTTTTTTTTTTGTAACGGTAAAAAGTTTAAAAAGTAAAGACATATAACGCCTGTTGACTGCTACTTACAGGCGATGCGTTTGAAGTGTAGCAGTCAACAGGCGTTACACGTCTTTTATTTTTTTAAACTTTTTACCGTTGCAAAATACACTATTGCGATTATTACATAACCTTCTATAGGGCATTTTAACGTAGAATCCGAATTTCAACAATTTAAAAGTTGATTTTCCTTTTTTTTTGATTTTTTTAAAAAGGAACCGAATGGGGTCTTTACGGGTACTTTGTAGAGGCTCCATTCGGTTCCTTCGGTCCGCCAGGGAAAGGCCAATCACGAAGTACTTGAAGGCCATGTTTCTTAATATAAAGAATTTTTCTCTTCTTAATGCAGTGTATGACTTCTAATTAAATGCGAGTGCTACACAAAAGTTAAAATATTAACTTTCTGTGAAATAAAATAGCCCAAAAAGAAAATACTTACTGTAATAGCGAGAAACGACTCCGTCCAGCCTAACGTAGGCAGTCGGCCGTGTATTGGCGAAAGAGATATTTATATTTTATAGCGATTAAAAAAAATAATATATAAATATAGATGTAACAGCATATAAATGTATGCAAGAAAAGAATTAAGTATCTTATCTCATATCAAATATTACCATACATGTGTATGGTATATAATGAGCTTAAAAGTTTGCCTTATAAGAAGATCGTTGCACGATCTTTCAAGAACAAATTTTTGAAAACACATACATAAATAAATATGTATTATTAAAAAATAAGTTTAAAAACTCCTTTTGGGAGCAATTACCTCGTATCAAATAGACACTGCCTCCCAAAAGAACCTCAATAAATCACACCTATGTCCACGTCCCATAACCGCGAGATGGGTGGCCACAGAGCACGACGAAATCACGACAGGTTGGCAAAACCGTTTTCTTTATGTATATGAGAAGAAGTAATACCGACACACTAACCTAAGAAAGACATCTAGGAGTAATTTTGTAAGCGTAAAACATCAAATTCAAGGTAAGTTTACTCACGGAAAATATCGGTTCCTGACGTGGTAACGGTAATTCCTCATTTTACCCTACTTTGAAATATTAATAAAGATACACAGGAAGAACAAGTTCACATGCCATACTCAAGCTACCCAATATTCCGGATATAATAGAATAAAAATAACAAACGTGAGACTTTTTTTATCACAGTTTTTTTTAATATAACAGTCCAAAATTTGGGCTCTTTCGCAGAAAACGACTACCTTCAAATTAGTGTAACTTCTCCTAGGTTTTAAAATGCGAAATTTATTATCAATGCAATTTAAACGAAACTTTTAAAATTTATAGAAATTTAAATTCCAGGGTTATGTTGGCACTTTAAAGAATATTTTTGGGGTTCCTAACGGATATAAATTTCGTTTGATAATTTGGTTACATATATAATTATATACGTTTATAATTATATTGATATATTACATATTTAAGTAAAAGAATCTACCTAAGACATTGCAGACAAGTCGAAGACAAAGAGTAAGTTTCTTGATCTCAACAAATTAAATCACAACTTACAAGAAGATGCAATTAGAAAACAACAATAAAATGATGTATAAAATATCAATGAGTTTTATGTACGAAATTGATAAAATGTCTTGAATTGTATTATTATCGATCATGATAAAAATTTCAAACTTTTGCGCCTTTAATGGTATCTCAAGTATCTGTATGTTAGGTTATGTTAATTCTGTTTCAGAGCTTTGACATAACCTTAAAAAATGCATAAAACCTTCCTTTTCGAGTCCGGGGGTCCCCTAGCGGACCAAAGAAACCGAATGGAGCCTGTATAAAGTACCCGTAAAGACCTCATTAGGTCACCATTCGGTTCCTTTTTAAAGAACTAAAAAAAACACAAAAATCAACTTTTAAATTGTTAAAATTCGGATTCTACGTTAAAATTTACCTTAGAAACTCACGGAGCAATCGCAATACTTTTTCTTGCAGCGTTAAAAATTTAAAAAAATAAAATACCTGTCATTGACATGGACCCAAGGCGCCTTCAAGTGCATCTTGTTTTAGTAGCAGTTAATAAGCGTTCCGAAGAGATTGAGACATTACTTGGACAAGAAAAGGTTAGAATTAAATGCGGACAAGTCGAAGGTTATGGTGTTAAGGAAAGGAGGTGGGAGAGATGGGGGAGGGGAGTGGAAGTGGAAGGGAAAAGCGGTACGAGAGGTGAAAGAGTTTGTGTACTTGGACTTCCTGTTTCGAAGAAATGGGGGAGTGGATGGTCATATAAAAGAGAGAGTGAGAAGGGCAATTGTGGTGATGAGGCAGGTGTGGGGGCTGGGGAAGAGATTGTTCGCAGATGATTTTGAAAGGAGAATGAAATTGTTTGACTCGATAGTGATGAGTGTCTTATTTTACGGAGTGAAGGTGTGGTGTTGGAAGGGAAGTGAGGAGGTAAATAGGGTACAGAAGAGGTATGTAAAGTGGATACTGGGGTTGGCAAGAAATACGCCGAACTATATTGTCAGGAGGGAGACAGCAGGAACGAGTTTAGGGATTATAACAGGGAGTCGAGCGAGTAAATATGAGGAGAAATTTTTGGAAGAGGGGTGACGTAAATTGATAAGGGAGTGTTGGTGGGAGAAGGAGAACAGACATAGTGGTGTAAAGATGGAGGTGGAAAGGGAAAGGTATTTTAGAACGAATGGATTGCAAATGGATGAAGTTAGCAGAATGCACGAGGAAGGAAGGAAGGTACATGAGTTGATTCAAAAGAATGGCACGGAGAAAGAGAGGGTAGAAGGAGACGAGAGAATAAGAGAGTGAAGGTATAACGGTAACTATTTGTGGATTATGACAAGGTAGAGAGCGCAATATTTGTGTAAGAAAGGAGAGTAAGGAAGTCAGGAACTTATAGCGAGAATGGAGTGCGGGTGCATGGAGAAATATAATAGGTTCTGACTTTCTGAAAAGAAGAGAATGTATGAATTGTGCGGGAGGGGGGTTGCAAAATTGGAGCATTGGTTGGAGGAATGTGAAGAGGTGGAAAGGAGGGGGATAAGCATGGAGGTATTGTTGGAGGAAAGATTGTAAATAGGAGAGGAAGTAGATGTAAGAGAAATGTAAATATTGTAAATAGTAGTTAAGTATTAAGTGCTAGCCGCGGAGACAGAGGCTGTTAATGCGAGGCATAGCGACAAAAGAACGAAATGCATGCGAGGCGAGGCGAGGTACAGCGAGGAACGTTAGGCTATAGGAGCGAGCGGATTAGTTATAAGGTGTGGATGAATGGTAATTTGTAAGACGTAGTTGTAAGAAAATTCTGTAAAAAATGGAAGTGTAAGCAAGTCAATTTTTTAAGGCCAGCAGGCCGAAAAATAAACGTTTATCTATCTATCTAATAAGCGTTCCGTCTG
Source organism: Belonocnema kinseyi (assembly GCF_010883055.1). Classification (NCBI taxonomy): domain Eukaryota; kingdom Metazoa; phylum Arthropoda; class Insecta; order Hymenoptera; family Cynipidae; genus Belonocnema; species Belonocnema kinseyi. The sequence continues at coordinate 28,260,293 of NC_046659.1, read as the reverse complement.
TAAGTTTAAGAATTTTGTCTGGATGTTAGCGCCACGCAGTGAAAACCTTAGACAACACTGCGATGAAAGTGAGAGAGCATTTTATTTTTAAACTTCGCGCGCAACATACTACTTGAGCTGTCATTGATGCGATTGAAGTCACCTTCAGCAGAAGTTAATGACATTTTTTTTAATTCTAAACGCTGCAAAAAAAGTATTGCGATTACTCTGTGAGTTTCTAATATAAAACTTAACGTAGAATCCGAATTTCAACAGTTTAAAAGTTGATCATGCTGTTTTTTTTTGAGTTTTTGATAAAGGAACCGAATGGGGACCAAATGAGGTCTTTACGGGTACTTTGTAGAGGCTTCTTTCGGTCCGCCAGGGTCGGACCATGTTTGCGCCCGCTACTTGAAAGTTTACGCCTGATAGAGAAAGTTATATTTATTTTCAAAACAAATTATATTTCTGTACCCCACAATTTCCCTTCTGCTAAAAACGCCATTTCTTCCTTTCACTTATAATTTCCCAGTAAGAAGGCTTTAATTGAAAAGAATTGTGAAATTCCGAATTCAGCGTAAAAATGAACATTTTTCTATCCTATTTGAAACCTGATTCTTCCACCAACCCCTAATCTCTAATAAATCTTACATTTTTCAGAAATTTAATCCCCTGCAGTTTCCAAAGTGGCGGCAACGACCCTCTCAATTTTTCCATGTTCCAGAAACAGGACAAAATTTACATTTTCTTAAATCCTTCCAGTTCATATTTTTAAATAGATAA
>NC_046659.1:28258711-28259431 GCF_010883055.1 Belonocnema kinseyi | reverse complement strand
TCCTGTATTAGACCCTATACAGACGCATAGTATTTTTTATTTGTAAAAATTAGTATTATTCCATTTTTATTCATATTATGAATTGTAATGATATAAATTTATTGAAATGATACATGATAAAGCGCAGCTTAAAATACAATTTAAAGCAAAATAAGAAACAAATATAAAAATAATCATGATATTTATACAGAATTTATCGGAAAAAATTTTATTCAACAATAGTTACTTACATTTTTGTGGTTTTACTTTTGCTAGAGAAAAAAATTGAAATTCTCATTTAATTTAAATATAATGATGAAATGTTTATGTTATTCAGGAAAACATTCTTCACAACTTTCTTTCGTTGATTTTTATGTAATAAATCAGCGTAAGTTGGACAAATACTACTTGAATTTTTTTAAACATTGATGTGCACACGAAATATACCCTAGAAATGCCTAAAAAGTGAAGAAAAACTGAAAATTGGCTATTATTAATTAATATTTAATTGCAAATTAAAACTGATCGGTAACCTCGTTTTTTTCATATTCGCCGACACAAACTATCGAGGGAACTTTAAAAGTTGAAACAACCTTCAGTAAGAGTTTTGTTCCTCACTAGTAGTCTTGCGCGCGGCTATTTATCTTTTTATGAAAAAGAATAAATGAAAAGCCTATCTTTTCTATTTTATACATATTTAATGAATGTTACAAAATATTAGTATAAAATAATACAAGACAT
>NC_046659.1:28257992-28258701 GCF_010883055.1 Belonocnema kinseyi | reverse complement strand
GTTCTGTATCTGAAACTGTAATTAATCTTTTATAATAGGATTTTAACGAATTCTTCATTTTTAGGTAGAAAGTGAACTATTTTATTCCAAATGAGCTTTTTTTATTGAAGATTAATTTATATCTAATATTGATGAATAGAATTTACTACGATTTTGTAGCTCACGTTGATTATAATCATATTCTTTAAATAATGAACTTTGCATTTTTACACCACAATTTTGGTAAATCAATTAAGTAAAATTTTTGAACGCGCATTGTAATAATCAACAATGACCTTATATGTTTAAAAACACATGTAATAAGCTTGTTGCCACTTGGTTAACTCTTCCCTGGAAATCTTGGTTACATAAGTCTCCCCAACATTAGTTCATGCGTTCAATGTCATTAAAATTCAACTCTGGTTAAAAATTTAAATATTTTGTTGAAAATCTTTTCGTTTTGTTTTAAGATATCCACCTCTACATTTTCATTGAGAATTCTTTTTTTTTTAATGCAACTCTTTTTGGTTAAAGATTAATGTTTTTTGTTTGAAAATTTGGCCATTCAGTTTAAAGTTTATATTTGTAGGTTGAAAATTGAACTATTTGGTTAAAAGTTCAACTATTCAGTGTTAAATGCAAATCTTTCATTAAAAAGCCAAATTTTTAACAAAACCGTTTACACTGAAAATGAAAAGGTTTAATTTTCAGTTTTAAAAAATTAACGAAT
>NC_046659.1:28257519-28257982 GCF_010883055.1 Belonocnema kinseyi | reverse complement strand
TTTGCAATCAAATAGTTACTTTTTCATCCAAAAATATAACATTTTAACAAAATGGTTAAACTTTTAAATAAGTAGATATATTTTCAACCAAAAACTAAAAAATATGATTATTCTAAAACAACAACAGCTGAATTGAATAAAAAAAATTCATTTCAAGAAAATTCTTAAATTTTTAACCAGAGATACATTTTTAACTAAAATATTTAATCTAAAACCAAGAAACAATTTTAGTCAAGGCATAAAAAAATGCTTCTAAATTGTTGAACATTTTCAACAACAAATTTTAAAAAACTTTTCCCTTATAGTTTAAAAATCAAGTAATTGGTTCAAAATTCGTCTTTTTTGTGAAACATTAATCTTAGGTATTGGTTTGTCAACACGCGCGTCGGCCGTGTTGACATTCCAGAGGGAAACATCTGCCTCGAGCCAAGCACGTACGCCATCGCCTCTCTCTCTCTCTCTC
>NC_046659.1:28255851-28257419 GCF_010883055.1 Belonocnema kinseyi | reverse complement strand
CTATCAAAAATTACAGCTCTTTTTTGGCTGAACAAGTTTTGTCTCATTTTTTTCCGTAGCTTGTGCCGCCAGTCCAAAAAAAATGATTTTTTTAGTTTTAATGTTTTTTTTACGACTAAAAACAAAATCTACGCATCCTATCGAAAAATGATTTATTATAATCTTGTAGGTCTTTCCAGGGCGCGCATTTTCAGCTTATTCATTTTTTTCGTATCTTGCATAGTTTTACCAAAAAATGGAATTTTTGGATTTTTCATTATTTTTGGTACAATAAAATTTGGAATTTTTAACTATTCGACCAAATTAAAAAAGTTGTTATTATAAGCTTGCAGGGCTTTAAAAAGCAACGTTTTTCTTTTCGTGACTTCTTTTCATATATTGCGTTGTTTGGCATAAAATGTTCAATTTAGTTTTTTTTTTCGAATTTTTAAAATGCTCTAACTCTGATAATTTTATTTTTACAGAAAAAAGTCATAGGGATAAATTGTTTCAGTTTCTCAGTACAATGAATAATTGTGCATAGAAGTTTGAAATCTTGAAAAAATGTAGTTTCGAAAATTATTGGTATGATCAAATTTTGAATTTTCAACTGTTTAAAAAAATCAAAAAGATGTTTAAACAATCTTGTGGGCATTGGAAAAGAAACATTTTTCTTCGTGTGACTTTTTTCATATCATGCGTTATTTGACTTAAATTGTTGACTTGCGTGTGGTTTTTGAAATTTTGTAAATGATAATACTGTGGTAAATTTTGTTTTTATAAAAAAAGTCCTGAGGATAAATTGCTCGCCTGATTAAATACTATGAATATCCTTACAGACAATTTTTGAATTAAAAAAAAAGTTGTCTCAAAAAATTTTGAAAATACGCTCACTTTTTGAATTTGCTTTTTTGATTTTTGAAATGTTCTAACTCTGATAATTTTGTTTTTGAAGAAAAAAGTCATAGGGATAAATTGTTTGAGTTTCTGAGTACTATGAATAATTGTACATAGAATTTTGAAATCTTGAAAAAATGTGGTTTCGAAAATTTTTGGTGCGATCAAATTTTAAATTTTCAACTTTTGAAAAAAAATCAAAAAGTTGTTTAAACAATCTTGTGGGCATTGGAAAAGAAACATTTTTCTTCTTTTGACTTTTTTTCACATCATGAGTTATTTGGCTCAAAATGTTGATTTTCATGTATTTTTTCGAATTTTGTAAATGTAGGACTGTGGTAATTTTTGTTTTTGTGAAAAAAGTTATTAGGATAAATTGATTGAATTTTTTAATAGTATGAATATCTGTACAGAGAATTTTTGAATTCTGGAAAAAGTGTTCTCAAAAATATTCAAAATGCGCTCACTTTTTGAGTTTTCATCCAAAATGGCTGACTAACGAACTTGACCTCTATTTCAGGTCACTAAAAAAGTATAGCAAGGGCCAATCCAATCTGTCAATTCTTTCGAAAGTTATCGTGCTGACAAACTAAAAATCTACAGACACACACACACACAATCATAAAAACCTGTTTTTCGGATTCAGAAAGTCTCAAAAACGTGGACATTTGACAAAAACGGGGGGGGGGGGG
>NC_046659.1:28254617-28255841 GCF_010883055.1 Belonocnema kinseyi | reverse complement strand
GTCAAATTTTACACAAATCTAATACCTTCTCTTGATGAAAATGTAAAAATTAATTAATTTGCCATGAATAATGTTTTGAGACTTCTGTTTTTGGTTTTTTTTCGTGAAAAACAGCATTAAGAACATTTAAAAAAATGAAATTTTTAGAAACCTACACATGAGACGAAAAACAAATTAAAAAAAAATAATTTGTGATGAGAATGTGCACAATTTTTGTTCGGTCATCTTTTTACCCATTTTGCACATTTTAACCGCAAAATGTAATTTTCTTATTTTTTATTCTTTTTTATTTTGTCAAAATTTGAATTTTCAATTTAAAAAATAAATAAATAAAAAGGTGTTTAAAAAATCTTGTTGGGCATTGAAAAAGAAACATTTTTCTTTTTTTGACTTTTTTTCATATCATGCGTTATTTGGCTTAAAATATTGATTTTGGTGTTTATTTGTAATATTGTAAATGCTATAACTCTGGTAAATTTTGGTTTTATAAAAAATAGTCATAAGGATTAATTGCTCGCCTGATTGAATACTATGAATATCCGTACAGACAATTTTTTAATTAAAAAAAGTGGTCTCAACAATTTCCCAATTACGCTCACTTTTTGAATTTTCACCCAAAACGGTTGGCTAATGAACTTGACCTTTATTTTAGGTCACTAAAAGAGTATACCAAAGGGCAATCCAATCTGTCAATTCTTTCGAAAGTTATCATGCTGAAATTGAAAATATATTTTGTTACACATATTTATTATCGCACTTTATTTATATAATCCTTTTTAGATGTTTAAAATATCAGCTTTAACAAGTAAATAGTTAAGTCACTATTATACTCACCTTTTTGAATTTCGTAATTATTAGAATATTCCAAATTATGACGCTTTACAAAATATTTATTTCAAACATTAACAAAAATTCCTATTAGGATACTACAGTGTGTTCCATATTTATAGGGCCACCCCATTTTTTAAGGATAATTTTTTTTCTATTGGAACAAACTGCACCAAATTTTTTGAGTAAATAAATGAGTCGAGTTAACGATTTTTCCTAAAATATAGAGCTCGCAATTCCATTTGTTCATTTATTTGGGCATTTTTCGAAAAAATCGGTGTCCCAAATTATTACGGCCACTAAAAAAAAAATTCAATTTTTCCGAAAGAATTCAATTTATTCAACAAAATACGTACATATAAAAAGATTTTATTCACAAAATTAGTAATTAATAGT
>NC_046659.1:28254268-28254517 GCF_010883055.1 Belonocnema kinseyi | reverse complement strand
AATTTTAACTAAAAAAGATCACTTTTCATTTAAACATAGAATAGTTAAATTTGTGGTTAAAAAAATTAATTTTTAACTAAAAAGAAAATAAATTTTCTACAAGGTAGGTACATTTTCAGAAAACAAATTTATCCAACTAATTGATGAATCAACCAAAAAAAAATATGAGAAAAAAAACGTTAAAATTCTTTGAAATCGCTCGAAATTATTGAAATTAATTGAAAATTCGTTGGAATGTTTTAAAATATC
>NC_046659.1:28253933-28254139 GCF_010883055.1 Belonocnema kinseyi | reverse complement strand
CTTTCAAATCCTTTAAAATCTCATACTGAATTATTTAAATCAATTGAAAATGCCTTGGAATCTATTAAAATATCCTAATATATACCAAATCCTTTAAAATCTTTTATTAAATTACTGTCACAAATTGAAAATTCCTTGGAACGTTTTAAAATACTCTCAAATATTTCGAAACCTTCAAAATATTTTGAAAGACCTTGGCATCTTTT
>NC_046659.1:28253634-28253833 GCF_010883055.1 Belonocnema kinseyi | reverse complement strand
AATAAGTTGAAAATTCCTTGAGATCTTTCAAAACATCCTCAAATATTTAAAATCCTTAAAAACCTTTTAAAATCTTAAAAATTTTTTAAAGCTCTTGAAAATTCTTTGAAATTTAAAAAATACCCTGAAATGTTTAAAATCCTTAAAAAGCTCACACTAAATTATTAAAATAATTTGAAAATTACTTGAAATCTATTAA
>NC_046659.1:28253067-28253624 GCF_010883055.1 Belonocnema kinseyi | reverse complement strand
AATATATCAAATCCCTTAAAATGTCATATTAAATTACTGTAATCAATTGAAAATTCCTTGCAATTTTTAAAATTCTCTAAAAATTTTCAAATCATTTAAAATCTTTTGAAACACCTACAACTTATTTTTTTAAAGATTTCTAAAGTATTTTGAATTTTTTTTAAGGAAACCACCTAAAATTTGTTTAATTATTTGAAATTCCCTTAAATTATGAAAATCAGTTGAAAATTCCTTGAAATTTGTAAAAATATGCTCAAATATTTAAAATCCTTAAAAATCTTTTGAAATCTTTTTAATTTCTCAATGCTCTTGAAAATTCCTTGAAATTTAAAAAATACCCTGAAATATTTAAAATCCTTAAAAAGCTCAAACTAAATTATTAAAATAATTTGAAAATTACTTGAAATCTATTAAAATATCCTAAAACATATCAAATTCCTTAAAATGTCATATTCAATTACTGTAATCAAATGAAAATTCCGTGCAATTTTTTTAAATTCTCTACAAATTTTCAAATCCTTTAAAATCTTTTGAGACACCTACAACTTAATTTTTTA
>NC_046659.1:28252469-28253012 GCF_010883055.1 Belonocnema kinseyi | reverse complement strand
TATAAACTATTTACATTTTTTTTAAATAACCCTTTTAAAATTGGGTTCATTCTTTGAAATTCCCATAAATTATGGAAATCAGTTGAAAATTTCTTGACATTTCAAAAAATATTTCAGGGTATGTTTCAAATTTCAAGATATTTTTAAGCGCTTTAATAAATTTAAAAGATTTAAAAAGATTTTTAAGTATTTTAAATATTTGAGCATATTTTTACAAATGTCAAGGAATTTTCAACTGATTTCCATAATTTCTGGGAATTTCAAAGGATTAAACCAATTTTAAAAGAGTTATTTAAAAAAAATTTTTAATAATTTAGAAATTTTTATAAAAAGTTCTAGGTATTTGAAAAGATTTTAAAGGATTCGAAAAATTTGGAAGAATTTAAAAAGATTCCAAGGAATTTTCAATTGATCACAGTAGTTTAGAATGATATTTTAAAGGATTTGATGTATATTTTAGGATATTTTAATAGATTTCAAGTCATTTTCAAATTATTTTAATAATTTAGTGTGAGTTTTTAAAGAATTTGAAATATTTCAGGG
>NC_046659.1:28251142-28252369 GCF_010883055.1 Belonocnema kinseyi | reverse complement strand
ATTTGATGTATATTTTAGGATATTTTAATAGATTTCAAGTCATTTTCAAATTATTTTAATAATTTAGTGTGAGTTTTTAAAGAATTTGAAATATTTCAGGGTATTTATTGAATTTTAAGATATTTTCCAGATCTTTAAAAAATTTTTAAGATTTTAAAAGGTTTTTAAGGATTTTAAATATTTGAGGATGTTTTGAAAGATCTCAAGGAATTTTCAACTTATTTTTATAATTTAAAGGAATTTCAAAGAATTTTAACAACTTTATCAGGCTTATTTACAAAAATTCCAAAGTACTTTAGAAATCTTTAAAAGATGCCAAGGTCTTTCAAAATATTTTGAAGGTTTCGAAATATTTGAGAGTATTTTAAAACGTTCCAAGGAATTTTCAATTTGTGACCGTAATTTAATATGAGATTTTAAAGGATTTGGTATATATTAGGATATTTCAATAGATTCCAAGGCATTTTCAATTGATTTAAATAATTCAGTATGAGATTTTAAAGGATTTGAAAGCTTTTAAGGTATTTTTAAACTTGTAAGGAATTTTCAAGAGCTTTCAAAAATTTTAAGCGGTTTTAAAGGATTAAAAAATTTTCAGGATATTTTAAAACATTCCAACGAATTTTCAATTAATTTCATTAATTTCGAGCGATTTCAAAGAATTTTAACGTTTTTTTCCCATATTTTTTTGATTGATGATTCATCAATTAGTTAGATAAATTTGTTTTTTGAAAATGTACCTATCTTGTAGAAAATTTATTTTCTTTTTAGTTTAAATTAATTTTTTTTTAACCACAAATTTAACTATTCTATGTTTAAATGAAAAGTGATCTTTTTTAATTAAAATTTTTTGTATTTTTTTGAATACTCTTTTTTCTTGGTAGAAAATTAATCTTTGTTGTCGAAAATTTAACTATGATTAAATATTAATTTTTTGTTCAGAAAATTAGTCTCCATGGAAAATAAATTTCTTTTGTGCAAAGTTCATGTATTTTATTAGAAATGCCTTTTTTTAGTATAAAATTTAGCTTTTTGGATGAAAATGTAATTTTTTTATTTAAAATTTTACTATTCTGTTGAAAACAATTAAAAAATTTTTTTGTTTAGTTATATATTTGATTCAAAATTTTTTTGTTGCAAGAAACTAATTGTTTTAGTTGGAAGTTTAACTATTTCTATTAAAAGTTAGTCAACTATTCATTTATATTAATATAATATTTTATAATT
>NC_046659.1:28243786-28251042 GCF_010883055.1 Belonocnema kinseyi | reverse complement strand
ATAATATCCATATTATGTACACCTGGAAAACATAACCTCAAAATCGACGTATGCATGACATTAAGAATCACGTAAAAGATCCAAATCGCCAATTTCTTCAATTTCTTTTAAATGGGGAGCGAGATATAAATAGAAGACCATCGAAGTCTTCCGAAGCCTTCAGATCGGCAATCATCGTACAGCAGAACTCCGAAGTCGAATTGTGCATTTTCGGCTTACATACGAACTCACAGTGGCAATCATGCGCTTTCTGTTTTGCGGCTCCCAAACGGTAGGTATGGTGGGGGTAAATTTCATCCACGATCTGGCAGCTCTGACGGCAACGGCAATTCGCTGCCGCTCGCTGACGAAACGCTACGGTCGACCAGCCCACCGCCTTCACCAAGGAAGCTCGTCGCCACGGAAACGCCGCCAACCGGCGAGAACCGGTTCCCGTATCTAGGAATAGTGAGGATGTCCAGAAGCAACAGGAGTTAGAGGCTCTGTCGGAGAACCGCACCGCCGCCGCGCGCCGTCGACGCTTACGGCGGATAACCGCAGCCCGGGAGGAGCTCGTCGCCGCCCGTCGACAGTTCCAGAGGGAAAACGAAGCAGCTCGACGAGCTGCCGCCGTCTGCAGATCTAAGAGGGAAGTCGAGGAAGCCGAGCACATCGCTCCAGCCGTCCGTGCCGTTGCGACGTCGTCATCATCACTAGCACTGCTCCCGCCAGGCGGCCTGAGAGAGGCCGGGATCGTCGAGAGTAGAGAGTGGCGGCTGCTGGATCTCTGTTGAGGAGGACCAGGTACGTCAGACCCGCGAAGCCGTCGCGACCGTAATCATCGAATAGTTTCATTGTCTCTCCCGTTGCTGGGTTTCATCCCGGACAGACGATACACATTTTCCCCGAGCGAGGTTATCCGTCGAAGATACACGGGGACATCGGGGCCTATCATCATTCCTTGCAGTCTCTCACCGCCGCGATCCGCCGGCCTCGTTCGACGGCCATCATCATCTTTACCTTCGCCAGATGAACTTCTCGGCGGACGAGATCCGACCTCAGTAGGATCACCCATTGTCGCCGCCGAGGTGCGATCGATCTCACCCGACATACCGTCGCCCGAAAGAGAACCTCGGAGCCCGCTTCGCCACCAGCAGACGGAAGAGGAAAGCTCTAACGCGGACATCTTGTTTCTGACCGCCGACAGGACTCCCGAATTGTTCTCCCCTTCGCTTCTCTCTCCACCTCGCAGAATTTCACCTGGCCATCACCGCCGCGCTCCTAAGGATTTCGGTTCCTTCCTTAGCCTTTCCTTCTGTACCCCTCTCTCTCTTACTGTCTCCCTCCCACAAAACAACATACTCGTCGCACTCGGCAACCCACCCTCGCCGCACTCGGCTCATTAGCCCTCCGTCTCCCGTCAGCAGGATCCATCACTAGTCTATATGGATGGTCTCTCGGCGTGGCAGAAGCTCCTCAAGGGAGACATAAAAAGGGTGCAACAACCTCCACCGACCAGCCAACAAGACGTCCCCCGCGGCATGCAGCAGCTTGATCGTTGGTTGGCCGACAGACAACGCTCTAACGTAGCTGCACCGGCGAACAAGCGAAACTAGGCTCCGCCCGATTAGAGCCCGTACGGACAACTATAGCGTCCACCGACCAACGCGCAGTGTATCCCCGCTCCTCCCCTTTTATTCACGCGTGTTGAGAACAAATTGGCGTCCCGAACGTGGGGCTAAAGAATTTTTATTTCCAAAGTATTAGAAACGTACCCCCCCCCCATCTCAATGTTACGCTCTCCCATTACAACTTGCCGTGGTACATCCAATATGCCGAAAAATCGCACGGTTTCCGGGTATCACCCACAAAACTCGGTGTCGTCCAACGAAATCACCTCCCTATCAGAACAGCCGAATACCAACCCGGTAACACCGGCCGTTACCGGTCAAGCACAAACAAGTCCTAGCGGCTCATGGATCCCCCTCTCGCAGAGAGGAAGAAGTAAGTCGGTATCACCGACAAGGAGAAGCACATCACGGATTCTATTCCACGACACACGACAACGCCACACCTAGCCCAAACCACCGCCAGGATACGGACATTGCGCCGGTCAACCACCGTCCTATTATCCTCACATCGCCCGCACCTACGGGTGTAGTAACTGCAGCACGTTCACCGCTCAGGCCGCTTGGTACGGCCCCACCACCGCCAGCCACAGCTCAAACGCAATCAATGCTGGCTCCCCTATCGCCTGCCATGGCACCACCGCTGCCGATTGCGGCACCACTACCGCTCGTTGTACCACCACATTCAAAAAAAATACAAAAAAATATTTACTGGCCCTTCGGTTACTGCCACAGGCACCCGAAAGCCAGATAGTAGCCCTCCTGTTAGAGGCCCTCAAACCTAGCATTAAAAAGGCATTAAGACCCGCAACAATTACCTCGTTCGAGGAATTGGTTGAATGGACCGTGCAGGCCGAAAGCGACGAGAGCGAGGAGAACTCAAAGTAGACGGGTCGGGAGCCTCTCAACAAGAATGCCGCGGCCATTACACCGCCGGCATCCAGCCACGAAACAGCAATCACCAACCGACCTCCGCCGCAGTGCCACTACTGCCCGGGGCGGCATTTCCACCGGGACTGCCCGGTTATCAAAGCTCGACAGTCTGCTGCGGTTCCGGGAAACTGGAGAGACCGGGCGGCCGAAGCAGTTGCCGCCCCGCCGGGCACGAGCGCGCCCCAGTCTTAAGCGCTGTGTCAGCCGATCTCGGTAACCTTCCCCGAGTGAGGTTAATGTTAGGCCAGAGAGTAATTATTGCCGAGATCGACACCCTGGCTTCAGAAAACTTCGTGAGCGAGTCTATTCTGACCCCTCACGAATTACACAGCCGCACTCACTCCCCCCCTCACGCCTTGCTTGCCGCCGTAGGGGCCACGATAAAACTGAATGGGACCGTTCAGTTACACACAAATCTACAGGATGCCGATTATCCGGGCACATTCTACGTCAGTCCGGATTTAAGGGCCGAGTTAATACTCGGGCGTCCCTGGTTAAAAGAGCATAAGGTCGTCCACGAACACGTGGCTGATTGCATCTTCGTTGGCAATACCGGCCGACAGCGTGTATATCTCAGTCCCCTCTTTCACGGGTGAGGGCGGTTAAAGCAAACCCTCGCGAACGTGCAACACACCATCCAATTGAGAGATGGTCATCCCTTTCGCGAAGCACCTCGTCGCTACTCTGACGAGAAGCGGCAGTACATCGACGTGCAAGTACGGGAGATGCTTCGAGACAAGATAATAGAACCCACCACGTCCCCTTTTAGATCAGCCATCGTAATCGCCGGGAAGAAGGACGGCGATTATAGATTTTGCGTCGACTACCGTCGGCTCAACGGTATGACAGTCGACGCTCCCCAATGCTTGCCTAGGATCCACGAAACCCTCAAGGACCTAGGCACAGCCAGGATATTTTCCACTTTGGATTTAAAGAGTGGGTACTGGCAAGTACCCATGGCGCCAGGTTCCCGTCAGTTTACGGCCTTCAGCACGCCCGGTGGGGGTCAATTCCAATTCAGAGTCATGCCGTTCGGCTTAAAAATGCTCCTGTCACTTTCCAAAACATGATGCGCCAAGTCCTGGCGGAACAATGGGGAGTATTTGCCATAGCCTACCTTGACGACATCGTCGTATATTCAAAGGATTGGACCGAGCACCTGCTCCACCTGGCACTCGTCTTCGAGAGACTGACTAATTACGGCCTCACCGTAGCCCCGGCTAAATGCAGCTTCGGCCAAAATACCCTCCCGTACCTGGGACACGTCGTCAGTACAGAGGGTAACTCGGCGGAAACCGGTCATATCGAGGCCATTCGTAACGCCGCCCCGCCACGCACCCGGAAGGAGATGAGATCCTTTCTGGGTATATGCAATTGGGTGAAGGAGTACATTCCCAGCTCCACCATCATCCTCGCACCTTTGTCGGACATGCTCTCGACAAAACGCCCTTATAAAATGACTCCGGAGAACCTCCGCCATTTCGAGGCCGCTAAAGAGGCTTTCCAGAAGCCGATCACGTTGAGCCGCCCTGACCCCGATTTAAGGTTCGTCTTGCAGATGAACGCAAGCACCCGCGGAATGGGGGCCGTGTTAATGCAAGACGAGCTCGACGGAAAACGCCGAATAATTTCATTTGCGAGCGCTAAATATTCGCCCACCGAAGCACGGTACCACTGCAATGAGCAGGAGTGCCTCGCTATCGTGTGGGCGATTAAACGCTACCAGCCATTCTTAGAGGATCGGCCATTCACGCTGCGAACTGGCAGCAAAAGTCTCACGTGGCTCGAGAGGCAGAAGGACACACGCGACAAATTGACCAGGTGGGACCTATTCCTTAGTCGCTTTCCGCGAACCGTCGAGCACGTACGCGGGAAAACGGCCACGCCAATTTTGAGTACCTTAGCACGCCCACTGTTGTTCCGGGAGGTTATCGAGGCACAGCTAGAGGACCCCTCTATAACTAGCGACGTGCTGTGCTGGCGGGAGCTTCAAAACAGTCCACACTTCTCCCTGCATGAGGGCGAATTCGTCGAAAGGCACCGACTGACCCACAAAGGTTGGTGGCGGAGAGACGAAACCGGAAATTGGAGGCTGCTGGTCCCCGCGGCCCTGCGAGCTCGAGTAATCTGGGATTACCACGACGCAGCCATAGCCGGCCACCCAGAGACAGACGAAACCATCCGGTCAGTCAAGGAAAATTTTTAATGGCCGGGAATGAACAGGGAGATTTGCCGTCACGTAGCTGGTTGCTCCCTGTGCATATGCTGCAAGCCAGTTCGTGGGCGACAACCAGACGGGCAGCGCCCGCGGCAAGCACATGCCGCCTGGGATACGGTCGCCGTCGATCTGATGGGACCGTATCCCCGTACGAGTCAAGGTCACCGGTATAATCTGGTTGTGACCGACCTCTTCACCCACTGGGTAGAGGCATTTCCTTTACGGGCCTGCGATGCACCACGAATCATTAAAATAATGTCGTAACCGTCGACAGGGAGGAGACAAATGATGACAGCTCGTCTAATCAAAATAGCGACTTACGAAAGGCGGAAGTCGACCCAACCGGGTGTCGACCACGCTGCCACTATGCCGCCGTGAGGGCCCACCATGCCTCCACTGCAGACGAACGAGAGAAGGAAGTTGACCCAACCGGGCGTCGACAGGGCTGTTAGAGTACCGCCAGGAGGGCTCACCTTGCCGCCACACCGGACGAAGAAGAGGAGGACACGTCGGTAACGTCAGGGGCCTTACGAACTTCGGCCGCGCGCACCCATTGCGTATCGGGACGCGCGAACCTACTCGCGTCGGAAGTAGCGTCAATGAACACCGTGAACGGGCTGCCGAAATGCACCCAGATGTTGTAAACATAGAATAGGGAGTGGCTCCCGCAAGGCACCACTTTTATAGGTCAGGAATGGCTGCCGAGAGGTACCATTGCGTTAGGGGCGAAGCTACCGAAACGCAATTCATTTTAGAGTAGGGCTAGCCTTAGGACGGACACGTTAAAGGAGGCGGATATGTCACAAAGATTTCTCACAAGGGTAAGCAAACTAAGCGATGAGAACCCGTGAAATTAAAAGCATCCGGTCTACGTGTCCTCCACTCGAAAATTCCTGAAAAGGGCAATTTAAGTGAAGGTCCTACGTGGCCAGATGACGATTTGACGGATTCTTTTAACGACGAGTTTGCTCACCCGAGTGAGTCATCGACTATTTCTAATGGGTTGGAAATTTCCCCGGTCTGGCTTCGATGGTTTGTCAACACGCGCGTCGGCCGTGTTGACATTCCAGAGGGAAACATCTGCCTCGAGCCAGGCACGTACGCCATCGCCTCTCTCTCTCACTCCCATGCGCGCTCTCTTCCCTTCCGTTCCCTGCTCCTTCCCTCTCTCTTCTTTCTCTCTCTAGCGACGGCATACTAGGCCGAGATTCTCAACCGACCCTTAAAATATTCTTTTCCCTAAAGCATTTAAATTCAAAAAGAAATATCAGCCTTTGTTAATTCCCTGTAAATTTTCCACATTTTGTTTTAACTTGCCCCCCCCCCCCTCCTCCTTTTCCGATTCCGTCAGTGGAATATTAAGAAACTTCATAGGATGTAAACAAGCAGTTAATCCGAACTATTTATTGTATAAGAATAATGATTTATTTAAGTGGGAGAAAGGGGTCGTTCAGGATTGAGGAGTACTTTTAATTTTAATATTTTTTTTTTTTGCAAATGAAATAATAATAGAAATGTAGTTAAAACCCGAACGACCTCTTCTTCTCCACCTAGCTTCATGATTCCTTCGGAAAAATGAAGCTAGGTCAGTTCTAGGAATAATGTTCAAATTTCACAAATTTCAAATAATTATTACTATCTTTAATATTAATTATAAGTTAAAAATAATTTTGCTCGGTTGCGTCTTCGTTGTCTTTCTCGCAGCCAATCGGCGGGCTCGACGCTGTCCCACTGCCACGGAAAGCCCCACGCTCGGTCGCCGAGAGTCGAGAGCGACTCTCGCCAGTCAGTTGATCAACGATCTCCGAGAGGCCCAGAGTACATCTCTGACCTCTCCGTCTGTATCCAAAAGAGTTAAATAAATCCACAGTTTCTTTTAAATCGGTCTTTAATCCTTGAGCTCGTCAACCCATCTCGTTCGCTTCCATCGCTGTGTTTCCTCGGGACTTCTCAGTCGGTTTATCTTCTTGCGTTTCTTTTCTCTCGTAATTCAGTGCCGGAGTATAGATTCATCTTTTCTGTTTTACGCCGTGAAATTTACAGTGCCAGTGATCGTGGGTGAATTTTGGGTGAAGTGTTCGGTGCAATCGGTCGGGTAGCTAAGTTCGGCGTTGGATGCGGCGTCACTTGTACAGCACAACTCTTGTTGACAGAGTACAAGTGGCGCAGGCTGTAATTCCGCGCACTCAACGCCGCGGCCGGCAACGGCAATTCGCTGCCGTTCGCCGACGAAACGCTACGGTCGACCAGCCCACCGCCTTCACCAAGGAAGCTCGTCGCCACGGAACCGCCGCCAACCGGCGAGAACCGGTTCCCGTATCAATACTCGACATTAAGGGTTATTCGGCTTCAACGTATATTTCTGCTCTGAAATCGCTTGCTTTCATTGTGGGTAAGATACGTGAATATTTAAATTTAACATTAAATGTTATTTGTTTATTTTATAAACAAATTATATAAACAAATTCACATTTTGGCCGTTTTTAGGCGAAAAGAAA
>NC_046659.1:28240776-28243686 GCF_010883055.1 Belonocnema kinseyi | reverse complement strand
TATCAGCCTTGGAGGAGATTATGTTGAGAAATAAAAAAAAAATTCTTAAAAACGTTGTTTTTCTTGGTCAGGCCGGAAACTTATCAATCCACCCTCGTATCAATTCTCTACCAAAAATGATAACTATCTTTAAAGAAAGCAAAATAGTTGAATTCTCAATTAAAAATATGAATTTTCCAGGAAGTAGTTTTATATTTCTAACAAAAAACACAAATTTTCAACAAAATACATAAATTCTCAAACAAATAATTCCACTTTTAACTAAAAAAGATCAACGTTCAATGGAAAATATCAAATTTTAAACAAAAATAGAATAATGCAGTTTTAAGTTTATAAAAGTTCATATTCAATCAAAAAAATGAAATTTTCTACAGATTATTTCAAATTTTAACTAAAATAGAAGAATTTGACACCAAACAGTAGACACAATGGTGGCCTATATCAGAGAATTTTATTAAATCTATCAAAAGTACACAATATCTTGTAAGTGCACAGTTTTACAATTGGAAGCAGTATTTTTTGATTAATATCTTAGTTGTGAACTAATAAAAAATTGAAATCACTTATTTTTAAATTTAAATTTTGTTTCATTTTATTAAGAACTATTGATAAATCTTGCAGTAATCTTAAAACATTATTTTATTTTAAAGAAGGGCAATTGATGAGAAAACAATACCAATGTAATCGAAAAACTTTTGTCATCAATTTTTTATTTAATGAAACCATTTTCAACCGAAAAAGTTTTTTACAAATGATTTTTTCAGTGGCGTATATGTAATTATATTAATTTTTTAAATTATTTTTTTCCTTTTTAAAATTTTTCAGATGATCTATTTGTACGAAATTTATTATTATAAATTGTAAGAAACCTTATACAGATGTAAATTGTTTTTAACTAAATTAATTTTTAATCTAAGAACAGTATTATAAAAAGTATTTAGAATAAGGTAGAATTCACTTAAAGTCTAGCAGGTTATATACATTATTTAGCAGAATCTTTTAGCGATAACATTTTTTTTTGTAGTCAATTATGCGAGACGGGGTTTTCTCCATATTAGACAATAAAAAATCGAATTTCGACATCTGTGTTAAAAATAATAAAAATCAGATTAATTTTTTACCCATAAAATTAATTCTCCACAAAAGACGATTAGTTTTCAAGCAACAATGACCTAATGAAAATTTTCCTTAAAGGCATTAATACATAGTTGAAGTTTCAAAGAAACATATGAATTTCCAACCAAGAAGGTTAATTTTATATAAAAAAGACGATGTTTAAAACTAATAATTGATTTTTCAACACAAAAATATCAATTTGTAATTCAAAATTTCAATTTTTTACCGAAAGTGGGAGAGTTAAATTTTTAGTTAAAGAATTTGATTTTTAACAAAAAAACGGAATGTGCAACTTCATAGTTTTGTTCATCACAAAGATGAATTTTCAAACGATAACACTAATTTCCTACCGCAATAACGAATTTTCATCGAAATATATGCATTTTCAAACCAAAGGGTTGAATTTTCAACTAAAAAAGATAAATTTTTAATTTCAAATATCAATTCTCTACCAAAAATGCTATAATCCAATTTTATTTTACATAAATTAATTTTTGACTAACTATGAAGGAATTTTCAAAAATAATAATAATTGAACCCTCAATAAAGAAGATGAATTTTCAACCGCGAAGATTAATTTCCCTGTTTAAAAAGACGGTTTAAAAAAATTATATGTTTAACAGAAAAAGATCAATTTTTTTAAATATCATTTTTCTATCAATAATTATATAATCGACTTTTCTCTTAAAGAAATTAGTTTTTCACCAAAAAACAAATTTTTCATGTAATAATAGAATCCTCGAAACAAAAATGAAATTTCAATTAAGAAGTTTATTTTTCTACCAAAAATAACGAATTTCCAACAAAATTCTGAATTTCTAAATACCAAAAGTAATATAAGTAGATTTTATCATTATAGAAATTAATAAAAAAAAAAGAAAATTGAAGAAAATAGTTGAATTTCCAATAAAAAAGGTTCGTTTTGAACCAAAACAGATGAAGCCTCAATTATGAACTTAATATTCAACGAAAAATTAAATAGTTCAGTTTTTAGTAAAAAAATAATTTTCAACTTAAAGAAGTGCAATCAGAAAAAAAGCTGAGTTCTCTACCAAAACAGAATGTAATTAAAAATATTAATACGTTTTTAACCAAAAATGGAAAGTTAAATTTTCACTTCAATAAATTAATGTTCAAAAAAAAATAATTGTCAGAAAAGTGGTTGAATACTAAATCAGCAAGAAAAATTTTCAAACAAGAAGAGGTTCTCAACACCCGTGAATAAAAGGGGAGGAGCGGGGATACACTGCGCGTTGGTCGGTGGACGCTGCCGTTGTCCGTACGGGCTCTGATCGGGCGGAGCCTAGTTTCGCTTGTTCGCCGTGGCAGCTACGTTGGCGCGTTGTCTGTTGGCCAACCAACGATCAAGCTGCTGCATGCTGTGGGGTACGTGTTGTTGGCTGGTGGGTGGAGGTAGTTGCACCCTTTTTATGTCTCCCTTGAGGAGCTTCTGCCACGGGGAGAGACCATCCATATATCGTCCGCCGAGAAGTTCATCTGGCGAAGGTAAAGATGATGATGGCCATCGAACGAGGCCGGCGGATCGCGGCGTCGAGCTCCTCCCGGGCTGCGGTTATCCGCCGTAAGTGTCGGCGGCGCGCGGCGGCGCACAGTGGGGTGAAATCGGAAAACGAGGTTCAAAATGACATTTAGAACGCAATTATGCACCGATTTTAGAATTTTTTTTTTTGATAAATTCAGAACTAAATTTTTCAGAAAATGGTGAGAGTAGATTTTTTATTTTTTTGTTTATTTAATTTTTATTTTAATGCAAACATCGAAAAAAATGTCGAT
>NC_046659.1:28235702-28240676 GCF_010883055.1 Belonocnema kinseyi | reverse complement strand
ATTGGTTATAAAAACACGTAAACTCAGAAGATGTGGACTGTGACTGCACCATATTTCTAGTCGGGAGTGGTGCTGACTGAAAACAGATGATTTGGAGCGATTTGCGCGCCATCTGTTGGTCATTCTAAGGACTTATTGAACTACCCTCTTAATTTGAAGAGAAATTTAAAAAGGGAGAGCGGATTAGCCACGACCAACTACTGTAAGTAACTCTGCCCCCCGGTACGTGACGAATACAAAAGGAACATTATATTACGGCCGCACCACTCTTAAAAGGACAACTAAGAGGATCTTGAAAAGGACCCAAATATCTCAAACTATCTCTGAGACTATTTTGTTTCAAATCGACTTTGTTTATAGACTCAAATGGGCCAAGCTATTTCGCTGAAGAAAACTCAGAGATTTCTTTCGGTAGGGACTAATCGATTTTCATTGCTATATGCGTGAGACACGAGATATGAATGGGTTAGCCAGAGTTGGGAAATATTGAAAAAATTGTCACGATTGCTCATTCTTTGATAGCTACACGCGTGCGAAAGGGACACTCGTGAGTCACCGTGAGTTAGACAGTAATGGAACGTTACACGCGTTTTCTTGAAGTTAAATGATCCCAACGGAGCTGGCTTGATTTGCGCTTGCTTGGATTTGAGTGACGTTCATTGGCTACGGTGCGCATCTGTACTTGATTTTTAAATACGTACGCGAACTAGAGCCAATGAGCGACGCACAGTTCAAGCATGTGCAAGTATTTTTGGATCACTGTTGGGAATAATAACCGAAGCAAATTTCGAGGTCGATAATACTAATCAACGCTTCTCATTTACCACCACCTTTCCACCCGTACCACTGCAATCGCAATACAGGGCATCTACTTGTTATTTATGATCAAATTCTTATTTAATTTAAGCCTCTCTGCTTGTTATTTATGATTGTATTTTTATTTCGAGTTCGGAAAGAACATTTTAAACCCTTCAAAACATTTGAACGAGCTATCTGGACCATTAAATATATCCACCTAAGTGCCTGCGGAGAATTTCTCCCAGCTTCTCAGAGCCTTGAGAATCTTCAGCATATACTCTGAGATTTCTATCGGTAGGGTTAGAATGTTTTTAATTATAAGTTAATGTTTAATATATTATTTGTTATTAATATAAAAATTAACATTATGTACTATTTATATGAAGCATGGAATTTGTTATTAAGGTCCATTGCTGGTGGAAAATGCGATAACAACTTTTGAAATTTTGAGGTTAGGAATTAATTTTAGAATGCAAAATCGAACTACTGGTCGCAGAATTAGATAGTTTTGGCCACTCCAATGGAAATCTTCCGTATATATCTACAAAAATGTATCAAATATTATTTTTTGCTATGAAAGGTTACGAAAATGTACTACAAAAACTTTAAGAAACTTAAGTTTTTCCTGAAATTTTTCTTACAAATTAAACAAAGATTTCATTCAAATTTATACAATGGTGAAAAAAACAGAAAATATTTTAATCAGGATTAAAATAAAAAATAGCTTTTTATGTTTTTATCTTACGTCTTTTTGATAAATTTGTTTTCTGCGAGCAGTTCGCTCTTGAATTGCAAAATGTAATATCAACCTCAAAATCTCAATAAGTTGCTACCGCATTTTTTATCAGCAATGAAATTTTATAACAAAATTCCATGCATCACAGAAATAATACTTAATGTTCATATTGAATGCAAATAATAACTAAAACATTAACTTATAACTAAAAATACACGAATGTTACACTAACTTTACTTAATATCAGAAAAGTACCCTTAAACTCTTTGCACTTGACCTTCACAACAAAACAGCTGTATAAAATGTATAGGCTCCCAATGTTTTATGTGCTGTTAAACAATATATGGTTTAAGAAATGTGGGATTAAATGAATTATGTACAGGTTTATGGATGTATCGGGTCTTCACGTATGCCGACAATTTTGCCAATTACTCAATCTTTATTTCATAAAAACACAATTTTGATAACCTTCAACAACAGATACATACTATAGGAATGTACGGGCACTTTCATTATCATCTAATGGTCGGCAAGAAATTAATAAAAAAATATATGATGCTTCAATTCATTTAAAATATCGATTTCCTTGGTTCAATAAATAGGAGATGATTAGAAGACACTAAAAATAAATTCTTGTGCAAATCCTGCTAAAAAATGCTAATCTGTGTATATTTTAAGGTGATTCTGTTCATCAATGTTATAATAAAAAATCTCTGGTACTTTATCTCGTTTAAAATGTCGATTTCCTTGATTTAATAATCAGAGGATGATTAAATGAACCTGTAAATAAATTCTAATGCAAATCCTAATAAAAAATGCTGGCTGTATATATTTTAAAGTGATTATGTTTATCAATGTTATAATAAAAAATCCTTGGCACTTTATCCCGTTTAAATACCGATTTCCTTGGTTCAATAATTAGAGGATGATTGAATGACCCTGAAAATAAATTCTACTGTAAATCCTGATAAATAAGGCTACCTGCATATGTTTTAATATGATTTTATAAGCCTGATCTTTGGTGATTTATTCCTTACGCAAAGTTAATTTCTCTGCTTCTCTAAATAAGGGATGATTAAACAACCCCTTGACATGCACACTTCCTCTAGTTATCTGAAAATTATTTCATACCCTAGTAATTGAATAAAAAATACCTAGTGACTTTAGTTACTAAGAAATGATAATTTCAATACTTGGATGTTTGAGGTATGAAAACACCCTTATATCATGGTGTATACCCCATAAACCGTCTATCTTTCTAGATCTTGGATATAAACCTTTTGTTTTGGTAGGAATGATAGTAAAAATGTGCAAGTTTAAACCAAATCCAACTATTATTTTAGGAGAACAAAACTTTTCACGAAAATCAGCATTTTTCTATTAAAATACATGTAAAAATTAAAACTTTGACAATTGTTTGTAAAAAAACTGTCCATTTTTCTTACTTTTTTCCTTCGAATTATTACTTTGCAGGTTTGAAATTTACAAAAAAAAAAAAAATTTTTAGAATTTTTCACCGGTGGCCATTTTACTGTACATTTGGTGCGGGGTCCTTTCAACAAAATACGGGAATTTCCAAACAAACAATTCCATTTTCAGCTAAAAAAAATAAAACTTCAATAAAAAATATCAAATTTTAAACAAAATTATAATAATTCAGTTTTTAGTATATAATACTTAATATTCAATAAAAAATTACATTTTCTACAGGTTATTTAAAATTTTAACCAACACAGGCGAATTTGACAGCAAATAGTAAAAGTTTTAACGAAAAAGATGATATTTCAAGCACAAAGATTAATTTTCTATTTAAAAAAATCTTTTTAAACAAATAATAGAATTTTCAACTAAATTAATTTTCAATCCAAGTACAATAATATATAAAGTATTCAAAATAAGATAGAATTCACTTAAATTCAAGCATGTTCTACACATTATATAGCAGAATCTTTCAGCGATTAACATTTTTTTATAGTAAATTATGCAAGACGTTTTTTTCCGATCTGAGACAAAAAAATCGAATTTGGGCATCTATGTTTAAGAATAATAAAAAACAGATTAATTTTTCACCCATAAAATAATTTTTAACTAAAAAGATGAAGTTTCAACAAAAAAATATTAAATTTTAAACAAAAATAGAATAATTCAATTTGTTGTTTGTAAAAGTTAATATTCGATCAAAAAAATGAAATTTTTTACAGATTATTTCAAATTTTAATTAAAATAGATGAACTTGACACCAAATAGTAAAAGTTTTAACAAAAAAGATGATATTTCAAGCACAAAGATTAATTTTCTATTTAAAAAAATTGTTTTAAACAAATAATAGAATTTTCAACTTAATTAATTTTCAATGCCAAAACAATAGTATCAAAAGTATTTAAAATAAAATAGAATTCACTTAAAATCAGGCAGGTAAATTATGTAAGACATTTTTTCCAATCTAAGACAAAATAATCGGATTTGGACATCTATGCTAAGAATAATAAAAAATAGATTAATCTTTTACTCAAAACATTAATTCTCTACAAAAAAACGATTAATTTTCAACCAACAATAATATAATGAAAATTTTCCTTAGACATTCATTTTTAACAAACAAAAAAAATCAAGAAAATAGTTTAATCCTAAATAAAGAAGATAAGATTTTAATAAAGAAAAATAATTTGCTACCAGAAAAACGAATTTTCAAATGAAAAAATTAATTTTTAATTAAAAATATAATTTTTCATCCTGAAATTATGCAGTTGAATTCTTAATCAATTTTTAACAAAATAGTTGAACCCTTATCAAAAATATCAGTTTTCAAATGAATAGTGAAGTTTTCAACAAAAAAAGAGAAATTTTTAATTAAAAATATAAATATATAAAAACAAAAATAGAATAATTCCTTTTTAGTTAAAAGAATTAATATTTAACAACATAGAATTAAATTTCAACAAACTAATTGAAATTTTACTAAAATACATACAATTGATGAAACATACATAGTTGAACTTTCAAGCAAACAGATGTATTTTCAACCAAAAAGATTAATTTTATATAAAAAAAACGATGTTTGAAACAAATAATTGAATTTTCAACCCAAAAATATCCATTTTTAATTCCAAATTTTGAGTGTTCCACCAAAAGCGGGATAGTTAAATTTTCAGTTAGAGAATTTAATTTTTACCAATAAAAACGGAACTTGCAACTTAATGGTTTTGTTCTCAATCACAAAGATGAATTTTCGAACGGGAGGACTAATTTCTTACCGAAATATCAAATTTTCATCTAAATATGTGCATTTTCCAACCAAAGGGTTGAATTTTGAACTACAAAAGATCAAGTTTTAACTTGAAATACGAGGGTGGATTGATAAGTTTCCGGCCTGACCAAGAGATGGCGCCACTAGGCCTACCTTAAGGTGGCGTTCTATAGTACCATCCTTAGATAGCTTG
>NC_046659.1:28234254-28235602 GCF_010883055.1 Belonocnema kinseyi | reverse complement strand
TCGGCTCTTCCGACTTCAAATATGAGGTGAAAATACGGGCCAAATACTGATGGGTTGAAGAAAACTTCTTCCACCAGAAGGTTTTGATACAATCTGGTCCCGATGCAGAATAGTTCTTCATCCCTCTTAATACTTTTTTCACCTCCTCGGTAGTGATGGATGGGCATTCTTTATCAGATGTTATGAGGGCAACACATAACTCCTTGAAGCTATTTATATTTTCTGAGTCTTCGTCCAGTCTATGCTGAACTTCGTAGACTTCTTTCCAAAATACTTCGACCTCCTCTGGTTTAGGTGGGTGTTCGACAGTAACTGGAGGGTCTTGGAAGAGTCGAGATGGGTCAGAGAGAAACTGTTGATTTTCTCTGACCCATCTCTCTCTCCGCTCTATACTTCTCTTAGCGTCAGATAGTATCCGTATTCTCTCAACAATATGCTGCCTGATGGTCAGCAGCTTTAACTTGTTAAGTGTGTGATAACAGGTCCGGAGTTCGCGCGCGAACTTTCGAACCTTAGCGGTAAAATTCCTGCCACATGTAATGTAGTCAATCACACATTGAATGCGGGACGCGTACTGTCTTGCCCAGCCTATCTTTATGGGAAGTTGATGCATTCGTCTTTCGGTATTATTTTCAGCCGTTGGTTTTGTTTTACGCATCGGCCAAAGCTCTCGCTACATTATACACACAATAATTAATAGCCCAGAGGTCGGATTCACCAGAAAAATGTCCATGAAGCTCGTCATCCATTTCTGCCAGATCTTTAGGCTTGAGAGAAACCTTGATGTTGATGTTTCTCCGGGTCGTAAAGCATCGCTCTTCATCTATTGGATGCCTGCCCGCGGTTGGTCTTAGTGTCGCCTCTCTTTCTTCGTTGCCGGCTTGTTCTAGCTGTGGTAGAGTAGGCGTTCCGCTTACATAGCCCCTTTTACGGAGTAGTTCAGCATGGTTTCGCAGACGTTGCTGCGAAAAGTGCGATAGCTCTGGGTGTTTCTCGCTCCACAGAGCATGCAGCCGTGCCATGTAACCCCGCATTGAATCCATTTTCATTGGCTCCCCCAGCTCTAGATTGGTCGGCATTGTTGGCCGACCCATTGTCGGGAGCCCTGCGCGTTCTGTTGTTTTGAACCGCACTTACTACAACTATGTTTGGTGTTGTCATTATTGTTCCCACGAGAAGCTAGGGAAAGGGGTTCGTCCATCCTTGTAGAACCCTGCATGCAAGGATAAGGCTGCTTACTCTGAGTGGTCGCCCGGTATCCCAGAGTCACCGTTCTAGACACCTCACCCAGGTGCCATTCAGCTTTCGGCACGGTTTTTACACCTCCGCTTGGGGGTTAATTCCTTCG
>NC_046659.1:28232951-28234154 GCF_010883055.1 Belonocnema kinseyi | reverse complement strand
TTGAGCATATTTTTAAAAATGTCTAGGAATTTTCAACTGATTTTCATAATTTAAGGGAATTCCAAAGAATTAAACCAATTTTAAAAGGGTTATTTAAAAAAAATTTTAATACTTTATAAATCTTTAAAAAATTAAGTTGTAGGTGTTTCAAAATATTTTAAAGAATTTGAAAATTTGTAGAGAATTTAAAAAAATTGCACGGAACTTTCAATTGATTACAGTAATTTAATATGACATTTTAAGGGATTTGATATATTTTAGGATATTTTAATAGATTTCAAGTAATTTTCAAATTATTTTAATAATTTAGTTGAGCTTTTTAAGGATTTGAAATATGTCAGGGTATGTTTCAAATTTCAAGATATTTTCAAGCGCTTTAACAAATTTTTAAAGATTTAAAAGTATTTTTAAGGATTTTAAATATTTGAGAATATTTTTTGAAATGTCAAGGAATTGTCAACTGAGTTCCATAATTTATGGAAATTTCAAAGAATGAACCCAATTTTAAAAGGGTTATTTAAAAAAAAAATGTAAATACTTTATAAATCTTTAAAAAAATAAGTTGTAGGTGTTTCAAAAGATTGTAAAGTATTTGAAAAATTTTAGTATAAATAAATAGTTGACTAAGTTTTAATAGAAATAGTTAAACTTTCAACTAAAACGCTTAGTTTTCTGCAAGAAAAAAATTTTAAATCAACTACATAACTGAAGAAAAAAAAATTTTTCAATTGTTTTCAACATGATAGTAAAATTTTAAATAAAAAAATTAAATTTTCATTCAAAAAGCTAAACTGTATACTAAAAAAAAAACATTTCTAATAAAATGCATGAACTTTGCACAAAAGAAATTTATTTTCCATGAAGACTAATTTTCTGAACAAAAAATTACCAAGAAAGAAGAGTATTCAATAAAATACAAAAAATTTTAACTAAAAAAGATCACTTTTCATTTAAACATAGAATAGTTAATTTCTGGTTAAAAAAATTAATAATTAACCAAAAAGAAAATAAATTTTCTACAAAATAGTTACATTTTCAGAAAACAAATTTATCCAACTAATTGATGAATCAACAACCAAACAAAAATATGAGACAAAAAACGTTAAAATTCTTTGAAATCGCTCGAAATGATTGAAATTAATTGAAAATTCGTTGGAATGTTTTAAAATATCCTGAAAAATTTTGAATCCTTTAAAACCGCTT
>NC_046659.1:28231617-28232851 GCF_010883055.1 Belonocnema kinseyi | reverse complement strand
TACATAACTGAACAAAAAAAATTTTGTTAATTGTTTTCAACATGATAGTAAAGTTTTAAATGAAAAAATTACATTTTCATCCAAAAAGCTAAATTGTATACTAAAAAAAGGCATTTCTAATAAAATACATGAATTTTGCACAAAAGAAATTTATTTTCTATGAAGACTAATTTTCTGAGCAAAAAATTAATGTTTAATCATAGTTAAATTTTCGACAACAAAGATTACTTTTCTACCAAGAAAGAAGAGTATTCAATAAAATACAAAAAATTATAACTAAAAACGATCACTTTTCATTTAAAAATAGAATAGTTAAATTTCTGGTTAAAAAAAATTAATTTTTAACCAAAAAGAAAATAAATTTTCTACAAAATAGTTACATTTTCAGAAAACAAATTTATCCAACTAATTGATGAATCAACAACCAAAAAAAAAATATGAAAAAAAATTTTTTTAATTCTATGAAATCGCTCGAAATTATTGAAATTAATTGAAAATTCGTTGGAATGTTTTAAAATATCCTGAAAAATTTTAAATCCTTTAAAACCGCTTAAAATTTTTGAAAGCTCTTGAAAATTCCTTACAAGTTTAAAAATACCTTAAAAGCTTTCAAATCCTTTAAAATCTCATACTGAATTATTGAAATCAATTGAAAATGCCTTGGAATCTATTAAAATATCTTAATATATATCAAATCCTTTAAAATCTCATATTAAATTACTGTCAAAAATTGAAAATTCCTTGGAATGTTTTAAAATACTCTCAAATATTTCGAAACCTTCAAAATATTTTGAAAGACCTTGGCATCTTTTAAAGATTTCTAAAGTACTTTGGAATTTTTTTACATAACCCTGCTAAAATTGTTAAAATTCTTTGAAATTCCTTTAAATTATAAAAATAAGTTGAAAATTCCTTAAGATCTTCCAAAACATCCTCAAATATTAAAAATCCTTAAAAACCTTTTAAAATCTTTAAAAAATTTTTAAAGCTCTTGAAAATATCTTACAATTCAATAAATACCCTAAAATATTTCAAATCCTTTAACATCTCAAACTAAATTATTAAAATAATTTGAAAATTACTTGAAATCTATTAAAATAATCTAAAATATACATCAAATTCTTTACAATAACATTCTAAATTACTGTGATCAATTGAAAATTCCTTGGAATCTTTTAAAATTCTCTCAAATTTTTCAAATCCTTTAAAATCTTTTCAAATACCTAGAACTTTT
>NC_046659.1:28220562-28231517 GCF_010883055.1 Belonocnema kinseyi | reverse complement strand
AGTCTTCCGAAGCCTTCAGATCGGCAATCATCGTACAGCAGAACTCCGAGGTCGAATCGTGCATTTTCGGCTTACATACGAACTCACAGTGGTAAGCATGCACTTTCTGTTTTGCGGCTCCCAAACGGTAGGTATGGTGGGGGTAAATTGCATCCACGATCTAGCAGCTCTGTGAAGAGAGTGGCTCATTCCGCCCCATGACACTTTTTAGTCAACTCAAAATTTCACCTATTTGGGTTTTACAAGTATATATAAATTTGTTGAAAACTTACGGTTTAATAAATAAGCTATTTAAATAACCACTTGAAAAACATATAATATGTGATTTTGAGTGATTCTTGAACTTTATAAATAAATGCAAAATAGCATAATGCAGGTCTTAAAATTCTTACTATAGTTTTTTCTAAATTTATTCAACATTAAGGCCATGTAATGAGTATAACAGCTGATCAAGTCAGCCCTAATATCAATACTTTTTCACCCATATTGAAATATAAAAGTTTAAATAACGCGGAAATTTTTTTCGGCAAATGTTAATAAATATTAAAGGATCGTTTGTGACCTTGCAGAGTTGGAAGAAGAAAAAAGTTTATTTATGCAAATAATGATTATCGACGGACACATTTAGGTTTTACAGCAGAAGTTTGACTTTTAACTTTCTCTGACGGTAATCATGCAATCTGTTTTACCCACAGATCCCTAGAAGTTCGAAGTTGTCTACTCGCTGCGCTAGTGCTGCTTTGACATAGCTGATACCAGACTGATACGTATGTCAGACGAAATATGTTTATCTGAATTTCAAGTGCAAACGTTAGTTTTTGCATTATTTGTGCATAATGTTCGTGAGCGATTTTTGTTCTTTTACCCCACTTTGATAAATATAAACCTCATAAATAACTCTTTGACAAATTGCTTACAGGCATGGACATAGGAAACACGGGACTAGGCATGCCATCCCCACTTTGCGAGCGGGGTTGAATCCACGGAAGGGGGGAGAATTCCATGAGTGGGGAGACCCTACAAAAAACGCGTTTCATACACGTGAAATGTTAGCGGAAGAAGAAAGATTCTCTTCAGGGATGTGCAGTTACGCGTAACTGAACGTTTTTTTACGTAAAATGCGTAAGTCTAGTATTTAACGCAGAAAACAGGTAAATAACTAGTAAATTACGTGCCAAGATGGCGGACGTGCAGAACTGTTCATAACCGCAACTTTTTAATTTCTGGTACGGGCATTCGTAGGATTTTATTTCCAATGTCCATATTTTTAATTAGAAAATAATAATGTCAACTAAACTGAAATTGAGCAAACACAAACACACATCGGGCTTCCATAAATTTCATGCTATGAGATTAATTTTAAACGTATACAAGTAAATAAAAATAATACAAATTATACAAATGTAGTGCAATGGTTTTTTTTGCAATATAATATTAAACAATGTTGCTTGTAAGCGCCTTCTATGACACAGGTATGTAAATAATTTTGAAATATTGTTGCATTTGTTCATTTAAATGTTTGTAATTGATATATTTTTTAGGAATACCGTTGAATTATTCTAACCTAAAAAGCCTTCGTAATTTTTCATTATTTTTCACATTTATATCTGTTTTCGTACATGTTTTCTATGCATTTTTTCGTTATTTCTATTATAATAAAATATTTACCAATTTCATATTTAATTCCTTAAAGGTATTCATATGTTTTTATATTCAATTTTGTCAAAAAATTGTGCCTCTTAAAACATACACAGACAAAACAACTTCATGATAATAAACTTATGTAGCTATGTGATTGTTTCAATTTATTTCAAGTAATGTTTGTAATGGGAATCAAGTGTTAGATATTATATTTGTGGAGGGAAACGGGAACCGCAGAACGTAAAGTCTCATATAAGCGTAATTTAGTTCGTTTGAAAAACTTAGGCATGTAAAATACCTAGTAATTTGACGTAAAATACATAGTAATTTGTCGTAAAAAACTACGTAAATTACCTAGGGTATTTTATTGACCCACTCCTGGTTCTCTTACAGAAATCGAAATTACTGTGCTTGACTGTACTAACAACAAGCCCGTTACTCCCTCGCTTGCACTCATGTATTTTCTTTGGCGGAAGAGGGACGCCGATAGTCGCCTGTGGCATCGTGACCGTGGTCCATTCATGCCCCGGGAAATGCAGTTTGAAGGGTGTTAGGCATATAGCAGGAGTTGAGTTGAGATTATTTACGATGGCTGCATTATCTTATCCATCTATCATTAATACTTTGCACCCCCCCCCCACTCCCGGCACAACTCGGATTTTCGAGAGTTTTTACATAGATTCAGAAAAAGGCCGTTTTTAATATCAAAAAATTATTTTAAAATTTCGAAAATTTGCAGATGCGTTGTTAAGACATGGGGAAGGTTAATGAGAAAGTCCCTACTTCGAGACATGAAGGCAACTTCTTCCAATTAAGCGTTGAAGATGATCAAAATAATTTTCAGTATTAAATAAATAATATATAATATAGCTAAAACAAAATTATCGATATTGCACGGTATATTACCTTCAGCCAAACTCGAAACAATAAACTGCACTAGTTTTCATTGAGGCAATCGCTTAAAAATGCAAAAATATTAAACTTGCAAAAATGTTTAATCTTTTCAATTTTCCGGACAAACCATTCACTTTATGGCAATGTCTTACATAAATTTTTTTTATTCAGAAGAAGATGTAGAGTGTTTTATTATATAACGGTTTTTGTTCTTAAAAATACCGTTTCCAAGGAAAATCCAAAAACATTCAATATCCCGCCATGTTGGAAGATGGCGGCTCGAGCCCCCCCCCCCCCCTAAATTTACTAGATTTCGGGAGGTGTTTCAAGATACTCTAAGGAAGGTTCCTGACAACTAAGTTGATTGTTGTCAATTATTTCTATTCGAGACCCCTCATTCAGCTTCGTTGACTGGTCTAATACCGAGAGAGTACAAGTTCCGAGCGTTTTAGGCCATCGTAGTGTGGGGCTTTCTTATGTTAATATGACTCGGGAACGAGCTTCCTACGCTGGCTTTACTATTCTGGCGTTGAAGTTTGCTATACGAAATTCGATCTTGTCGATGTTTTCTTACAGTATTTAAAAAAATGTGTATGAAAATCTTGGAAATCACAAGTTATAAAGATAATCTCAATTAATAATTACAAAATTCGCTGTACCCTACCGAAAAGAATCTTTGAGTATATACTAAAAATTCTTTAGGTCCAAGAAGCTCAGAGAAATTCTTCGCAGACACTCAGGTAGATATTTTTAAAGGTCCAGGAAGCTCGTTTAAATGGTCTGAAGGCTTTAAAATATCCTTTCCGAAACTGAAATAAGAATACGATCAGAAATAACAAGCAGAGAGGCTATCTCAATAGAGTAGCAGACGCTCAAGGGTCCTTTGTTATGCTTTCGGATTAAAATTTAGAAGTAGATATTTTTAATTTCATAGTTAACAGCCTAAAACATAATAATTCGGAATCTACGGGTTTCGATGACTTCAGATATCTAACTTTTTTTTGTAATGCTTAAAATTGAAATTAATAGAACGTTTCTCGTAAATGAAATGAGATACACCAAAGAAGACAACATTTTTGAATTCAACTAGAAAATTGTATATCAGTATATAAGTTATAATTATAAATAATTATAATGAGAAAATTCATTAATTAAAAAAAAAGTGTTAATAATTTGAAGAGAAATTTAAAAAGGGAGAGCGGATTAGCCACGACCAACTACTGTAAATAACTCTGCCCGCCCGGTACGTGACGAATACAAAAGGAACATTATCTCCGAGACTATTTTGTTTCAAATCGACTTTGTTTATAGACTCAAATGGGCCAGCCTATTTCGCTAAAGAAAACTCAGCGATTTCTTTCGGTAGGGTAGGTCCAATTTTTATTCTTGGGCCTTGGCGATTTTGCCTTAATGCATTTCAGTCACTGGTAAACAGGGGTGAATTTAGTAGGTATATCTCTCAGAAAATAAGTTATTAAAATCCGAAAAAATTGAGTAGACTTTTTTGACCTCTAGGTATGTAAAATACTCTGCCTGCTACGCGGGCACATTCTCATCGCGCGCGGCTCGCTTCGCTCGCAAGTTTGAACATGCCTAGGGCACGCGAACGGTGGGTTCTCGCGCTCGATGTCGTATTTATCTGGCTCTTCGCGCTCGATTTTACATTTATCTCGTACTGTAATTTTGTTATTGTGAATTCTCTTTCGTTAAAAGAGCTTAGCTCGAGAGTTTGAACACACCTACGGCATGCGACTGATGACATTCGCACTCCGCGCTTGGTCTTTGCATTTCTTCCGCATTCGGGCACACACCTTTTAAAATCAAAGGTGAACCGATCGACAACTGTAATTTTGTGATTTTTATCTCTCTTTTGTCAAAGCTTTTTTGGCTTTAACGAACACATTCTCATCACGTATCTCGTGCTTCGCACTCGATTTTGTGCAGCATGTCAACTTTTCTACATTATACACGACACTTTTATATCAATTATAATATTTTTTTTTATGTAACTCTGCCTGGGATTACTTATTAAAAAATTGCAAAATAAAAAGCAAATTGTATTTATCATCATTATTTTTGTATTTGTTTCTTATTTTGCTTTAAATTGTATTCTAAGCTGCTCTGAAACATGTATCATTTCAATAAATGTATATCATTACAATTCATAATATGCATAAAAATTGAATCATACTAATTCTTATTTCCTTGTTTTTATAATTTTTTTATTTTTAATGTTGTTTTTTACGATTAAATTAAAACTACTATTCATCTACGTGGGGTCTAATACAGGAACCTGTATAGGGTCCTGTACAGGAGCTTATGTCGTCTTTCGTCTTTTCTGTGCTTTTCCCAAAAACTTAATTTTTGAATTTTTAATCTTATGTTTTACGATTAAAAGAAAATCTACGCGTCCTATCGAAAAATAATTAATAATAAATTTATAGATTTTTTTAAGCGAACAACTATTTTCTGATAATTTAAGTTCATACCTTGTGTCGTTTTTTCAAACAAATTTAATATTTTCATTTTCAATGTTATCTTTTACGAATAAAGCAAAAACTAACTGTCCTATAAAAAATTATAACTCTTTCTTGGATAAACAAGTTTTGTCTCATTTTTTTTCGTAGCTTATATCGAAAAGTGATTCATTATAAATTTGTAGTACTTTCCAGGGCGTGCAATTTGAGCTTATTCATTTTTTTCTCGTATCTCGCATAGTTTGACCAAAAAATGGAATTTTTGGATTTTTCATTTTTGTTGGTACAATCAAATTTTTAATGTTCAACTGTTCGACCAAATTAAAAAGTTGTTATCATAGTCCTGTAGAGCTTTCAAAAAGCAAAGTTTTTCTTCTCCTAACTTTTTTTCATATCATGCGTTGTTTGGCTTAAAATGTTCATTTTAGTTTTTATTTTTTTGGATTTTGAAAATGCTCTAACTCTGACAATTTTCTTTTTCTAGAAAAAAGTCAGGAGAATAAATTGTTTAAATTTTAAAGTACTATGAGCAAACGTGCATAGAATTTTTACATCTTGAAAAAATGTTGTTTCAAAATTTTTTTGTTCGATTAAATTTGGAATTTTCAACTTTTTGGCCAATTTGAAAAAGTTGTTAACATAATCTTGTAGGGCTTTCAAAAAGCAACGTTTTTCTTCTCCAGAATTTTTTTCGTATCATGCGTTGTTTGGCTTAAACTGTTCATTTTAATTTTTTTTTTGAATTTTGAAAGTGCTATAACTCTAGTAATTTTTCGATTTTTGAAAAAAGTGATAAAGACAAATTGTTAAATTTTTTGAACATTATGAATAACCGTACAGGGAATTTTTTAATTTTTAAAAAAGTGGTCTCAAAAATACTCAAAATGTGACCATTTTTAAAATTTTTATCTAAAATGGCTGGCTAATGAACTTGATCTCTAGTTTAGGACGCTAAACGAGTGTACCAAAGGACATTCTAATAGATTAATTTTTCAAAAGTTATCGTGTTTACATACAGACATACAGGCAGACACATTCTTAAAAACCTGTTTTTCGGATTCAGGGGGTCTCAAAACATGGACATTTGACAAAAACTGAGGGGGTCAAATTTTACACAAATCTAATACTTTCTCTGATGAGAATGTAAAAAGTGAACTTCCGAAAATTTAAAAACTAATTTAAAAACTAATTATACTTCTTTAGGATACCAATTCAATTTACACAACACAAATTGTAAATTCTTAAAATTTTTAGGCCTGCAGTTTAGCAACTCAAATTTTAACGTTAAAATTGGTCTCATTTTCAGAATACAGTCCTATTGTTTCAATTTTCACGATTTTCATTACAAGTTATAGGTTAGGTCCAAAATAACATTCTGGGATTCGAAATTGCTACAACGCGAAAAAGTTTTAATTTAAACGTTAAAAATGCGAAAATGCACCATTTTCCATGCTCATTGCAAGTCAGTGAGTCACCTTCTTACTCTTGGTCGCTTCTTTTGAAAGTCGAACCTCTGATTTCAGTTTTCTTTTCAAAATGTACCTGGAATTCAACGCATTTTAAATTTAATTTTTTCATCTGCATTCAGATTGAACTATAATAAAGTATTTGGTGTTAAATATAAATTAATTAAAATTTATTTTCAATTTTTCACAACTGTAATTTATAACTTTTAAAATTGAATAATTGTAGGTCAAACATGAAAAAGTAGACTTATTTCAAATTTCTAGCGATTCTATCATATATATTGAAGCATTAAAACCTCTTACCTTTTTTTAAGCTAAATAAAACTATTATGGAGCAATTCCAAAAATATATTATGCCTTAACAGTTAAGACATTTTAAGCTTGAAGTCTTCAGTATATTGATTAATTCGAAATTTAAAGCTATTTAAATACGTAAGAATTATTTAATTGAAATCTTTTAATAATTTTACATTGGAACATTTGAAATTATTACATACTCTTTTATGAGAGTTTAATGTAATCGTCCAAATTTTCGATCTCTGGTTTTAAACGAATCTTTACGTTTTTGCACTCACAGAGTCCGAAAATCATAAAATTTTGTCGGTGTCTGTCTGTATATCTGTCTGTCTGTATATCTGTCTGTCTGTAAATATGGTAGCCTGAATGCTGTAAAAAATATATTAAAGAATTTTACAAGACGATTCTGGATCTTCTCAAAATTATATAATTTACATATTTTTACGTTAAAATTTGAACTAATTTAATTCGGAAGCCTTAGTAGTGACACAAGTGTAAACGTTCGATTGAGTCTTCATAAAAGACGTTCAATTTAAAAATCACTTCAAATTAACAGATTTTTAAATGAACGCCATTATTCAATTTCAAACTCGTATTGAAGTATTATTTTAGTATAAAACATTTCATTTTTAACCTATTCAATTTAGAATTTTTAAATTGAAAAAAAACGTAACAATTTTCAATAGTAAACAATTCGAAAATGAATTGTCACCATTTTAGAATAATAAATTTAAACTTTGAATGTTACAATTATAATTTTTTATTAGTAATTTAAAGATAAAAGAACTGTATTTTAATTTTTAAACAACAGTTGAACAATGGTGAATTTAGAAAAAAAATCGAATAAGCTGTCGGTTTTTGAATGTTTCAAATTAAGGAAAAAATTGAGCTTCTCAAGAACTTTCAAAGATTGACTTTTTATTTTGAAAAATGACATTATTTTAACAGAAGGTATAAAAATATGGAACCATTGTTATGGAATTACCAAATTTAAACATGAACAAATAAATTTTCAAAATTATTATTTATTCATTAAAAATACAATATTTAAATATTTGCATCAAATAATATTTAAAAATTATTATTTGGATTAGAAAAAACAATAATCCTATAGGAATTGTATTAAGAAATAAATTTAAAAAACACATGCACTTCGAATGAAAAAATGTTCTCCCTAAATTTTCTTTGAGCCTAAAAAATATCTGGACTAGACAATGCACTAATTTTAACAATAAAAAATATATATTTGGTTAACAAATAATAATATTTTAAATAAAATAATAAAATATTTATATCAAAGAAAAAACTTTTTTAGTGTTTAAGGTTTAAAAAAATTATGAATTGAAATTTAAATAACAATCGTGAAAATATATATTTTTTGATAACATTTTTTTGGAAATGTGCATTGTTTTTTATTTTAATTACAAAAAAATTCGCAAAAATAAAATAATTAATTTAAAAAAATAAAAATGAAATTCCCGCTAAATCACTGCTGAATTGAATCATGTAAAGTTTGTTTTGTTTAAAGCGCACGTATGTTTAAATTTATGTTCGTATAACATTTTATACAATTCTTGTTATTTTAAATTAATACAATAAATTATAAAATTACACATTAAACAAAGTTTCTATAATCAAAATATTTGATTGTTGTATTTTTAATAAGTAACTAATATTCATTAAAAAATTATTTACTCAATTGCTTCAATTCTAGAATTTTCTTGTTTATATGTTTTATTATTGGACAGGATTCGGTCTTGAATTTTATTATTCGGGAATTTTCAAATTCGATCATATTGTAAACTGTCCATAATTTTATCATTCTGGAATTTTTAAATACGGGATCTTCGGATTTCGGCATTTTATAATTTCAGGAAGTTTACAGTGTCAGGAATTTTATTATTCGAGATTTTTCAGTCTCAACAATATTTCAAAACATTTTAAAAGATTGATAAAATTTTTAACAGACCTGGAAGATTTTGAGGCAATTTTTTCAGAATTTTCCAAAAGTTTTACGAAAAAAATCGGAATCATTTAAAATATATTTAAAAGTTCTGAAAAAAAAATCAAAAAAATTTGAATATTATTGATATCATTTGTATTTTTAATTTTATACCATATATCATGCGTAAATATTTCGAGTAAGTAGGTCCTTTTAGTGGTCCTTTTAAGAGTGATGCGACGGTAATATAATGTTCCTTTTGTATTCGACACGTACCGGGCGGGCAGAGTTATCTACAGTAGTTGGCCGTCGCTAACCCGACTCTTCCTTTTTAAATTTCTCATCAAATTATTATTATCACTTTTTTTTAATTGATGAATTTTCTCATTATACTTATTTAAAATCACAACTTATATACTAATGTACAATTTTCTAGTTGAATTAAAAAATGTTATCTTTTTTGGCGTATCACATTCCATTTACGAGAAACGTTGTATTAATTCCAATTTTAAACATTTTAAAAAAAGTTGGATATCTGAAATCATCGAAACCCGTAGATTTCGATTTATTATGTTTTAGATTGTTAACTATGAAATGTAAAAGAATCTACTTCTAAATTTTAATCCGAAAGCTTAACAAAGGAGCCTTGAGTTGCGGCTTCTCTATATATTGATATAACCTCTCTGTTTGTTATTTATGATCGAATTCTTATTTCAAATTTATCCTCTCTGCTTGTTATTTATGATCGTATTTTTATTTCAAATTCGGAAAGGATATTTTAAGGCCTTTAAAACATTTAAACGAGGTACCTGGACCTTTAAATTCTATCCATCTACCTGAGTGCCTGCGGAGAATTTCTCAGAGCTTCTCAGAACCTTGAGAATTTTTAGCATATACTCTTAGATTTCTATTGGCAGGGCAATGCATTGTTTTAACACTCTAATGTATATAATTATGTCATTTAGAAACACAAACATGTATATTTTTCACATTTTATATATTGATTTATTTCCCTTCTTCAACAAATTGTGAATAAGACTAATTTAGAAACAAAATTCGATGTATTTAAAACAATTTAGCGTATTTATTAGTCTATAAAATTAAATCAATTGCACTTATATCTGAAAATTACCTAAATTGAGAAATAATTATTTCGCAGTTTATTTGGTTCTATCCATTTCTTGTATACATGTAACTAACACTCTAGAAATATTTGTACTAACAAAAATAATGAATTTTGGAATTGAATTATCTTTAATAGTAGGGCCTGGTGCGAGAAGCGTCGCCACACGGCGAAATGTCGCACATAGCAACTCTTAGCAATAAGGTCCGGTCACCTTTTTACAGTCGGATAGGGCTGGATAGGAGTCCCACTACTGATACCTATCTTTCCTCTACGGTCAGATCAGTGATCCCACCTTTAACACGTTGAGTTACTGCGCACTCTGGAAGAGCCTCGGTGGCTCATGCGGTGAACACTAGCCTAGCTAGAAGAAGGTACAAGAAAAATGCCCTTCATCCTTTAAAATCTTTCTAAATCTCTTAAAATTCTTCAAAGCTCTTCAAAATTTCTTGCTATTTTAAAAATACCCTAAAATATTTCAAATCCTTTAAAATGTCATATTAAATTACTGTAACCGATTGAAAATTCCTTGCAATCTATTAAAATCTCCTAAAATATATTAAATCTTTCAAAATATCATATTAAATTACCGTAATCAATTGAAAATTCCTTTGAACATTTTTAAATACTCTCAAATATTGCAACACCTTCCAAATATTTCGACATACCTTGAACTTTTTTAAAAGTTTTTGAAAGCACTATTTTAAAGTTCTTTGAAATTCCTGTTAATTATGAAAATAAAGTGAAAATTCCTTGAAATTTTAAAAATACCCCGACGTATTTCAAATCCTTTGAAATCTCATACTAAATTATTGAAATCAATTGAAAATTCCTTGGAATCTATTAAAATATCCTAAAATATCTCAAATTCTTCAAAATCCCATGTTAAATTACTGTAACCAATTGAAAATTCCTTAGAATCTTTTAAACTTCTCTCAAATTCGTCAAATCCTTCAAAATCTTTTGAAATACCTAGAACTTTTTTTAAAGATTTCAAAAAATTTTCAGTTATGAAATATGAATAATTTTTAACTCGATGGGATTCAAGTCTTCAAAATTTAAATTGTAAACTTGGAAGTTTATTTAAAATTGTAAAGAAATTGAAAGCGTTTAAA
>NC_046659.1:28214375-28220462 GCF_010883055.1 Belonocnema kinseyi | reverse complement strand
TAGCAATAATATACATATTATATACACCGGAAAAACATAACGTCAAAATCGACGTATGAATGAAATTAAGAATCACGCGAAACATCAAAATCGCCAATTTCAATCATTTACTGCGTTTAAGCACAATGATCACAAGGAAGGGGGCATGCGCACTGTCATTTACTATCTCCGTTTGAGGGCAGTTAACCACTTGCAATTCTTATGCTCGTCGGAATTCACAACTTCAACGAAATTCAAATAGTTTATAAAAATAATTCAAAGAATCGAAGAGTCCAGAAAAATTCAAAAGAAATGTAAGGCGTATAGGTGTGCATCTCAGCAACTAAGGCTATCACAAAAAAAAATTGAAAAGGAAAGAATTCCAAAGAATTAAAATAATTCAATAATTTTTTGCGAACCGGGAAGTGACCGGCAATTTGTTTCCTTGATTAAAACGGGCACCTAAAATTCTTAGTTTTAACAAAAATATTATATTCATTGGTATTTTCCTGTAAAAATAGTTATACTTTTTCGCACTTGTAAAAAAAATTCCACCGAGGATTGAAAATTTAAAAAATTTTATTTCTTTCTTCAAGTGCATTTTTTAAAGTTTGCAATAACAAAGAAAAACTATCCAATTAGGGGTTTTAAGTATTTAAAAATAGTGATTCATTTTTTTTCATAAATAGTTTCGAAATCATTTTCGCATTGTACACATCAGCTGATTTTTAGGTAAGAAGATCACGAAGAGGATCACAGGGTCTTTGATTATCTCAAACTTGTAACTTATACGCATCGCCGGATTAACCTTTTTCGGGACCTGGGGCTAAACCTCGAAGGGGCCATCTTAAGGACAGAGAAAATCCCAATTTTGCTGTAAACTTTATTAATTTTCTGGGGTCAGGGGCCCTCGGCCCCCTGGAGCCTGAGTCACTAGCCCCACCGTGCCCCTTGGTAAATCCGGTGCTGATTATACGCTATGCCTTACAGCTAATGAAACCCCTCGTATTAGTTATTATTTAAAACTGAATTTAAATTGATTTGAATGCAATATGACACTTTGAATTCCTAAGATTTAAAGTCGAAATTTATCAGAAATTTGCAAGAAAGAAGATTAATTTTCTTACCAAAAAGACGATTTTTTAACAAATTCCATGAATTTTCTACCAAATAGTTGAATTTTAAACTTATAAAGGATCAATTTCTAATCAAGAATAGACAAGTTGCAATTTTCAGAAAAAAGAGTAATTTTAAACATAAAAAAAAATTGTCAACCAAAAAAAGTTAAATTTTAAGCCAAAGAGGTAAATTTTGCGGAAATATGATTTCAAAAAAACTATATTTAAGAACCACGAATTTTCAAGAAAATACATTAAAATAGTTTAATTTTTAATCTAATAGTTTAATTAAAACAAAACATATTGATGTTTAACGGAAAAGTTCATTTACAAACGAATCCTGCTTTAAATTTCTAACATATTGTTAAATTCTTAATCAAAATAGACTAATTTAGACCTTAACAATCGCATTTCTAATAAAAAGACGCAAAAAAAATCAAGAAAATTAATTTTCGACGAAAACGATGAATTTTCAATAAAATAAATTAATTTTCTACCAAATAATTAAATTTTTAACTTATAAACGATAAATTTCTAACAAAAATGGAAAATTGCAATTTTCAGATAAAAAATTAATTTTGGAAAAAAAGCAAAAAACGCAAAATGTGAAGAAAACTGTTACATGTTAAAAAAAGATTAATTTTCAACTAAATCGAGGAATTAAATTTAAACAAAAGAGTACACCCCAAAGATCACGGTGAGTCCTAAAAATATGAATTTTTAGTGATAAAGTTCAACTCATAACCAACTCGTTTAATTTTCAATTAAAGAAGATAAATTGCGAACAAAATAGTTAAATTCTGAACCCAAGAAATGAATTTTCCAGCATTATATTAATGATCTACCAAATAAGACTAAATCATCAACCAAATTAGATTAATGCAGACCCAAACAGTTGCATTTTTAATAAAAAATTATGAATTTTCAACGCAGAATATTTATTTTTGGTAGAACAAGACAAATTTTTAGCAAAACACATGAATTTTTAATTAAAAAGGACCAATTTTAAACAAGAAAATATTAATTTTTAATAAAAATATCAATTTAAATCAAAAATGAAATATTTACCCTGTTAGTTAAAAAAGAATTAATTCTTAATAAAAGAAAAGAATTTTCAAGAAAATAGTTACATTTTTAACAAAAGTGTTCAATCTAAAAATGTCTTTTTATCTGCAGAAGATTAATTTTCTAAAAATAGAAAAGTTAAATTTTCTACCAAGAGGTGAATCTAAAACCATAAGATTCATTTTGTTACAAAGTAGGGAAACTTTTAACCAAGCTTCTGAATTCCTAACGAAAGAAGATGACTTTTTAACAAAATAGTAGTATTTTTCACAGAATAATAAAATTTTCAACTGAATGTCATAGTTTCTAACATGACCCCCCCCCCCCATGCAATTGTTAATGCAGTTTACTGACGGCCCCTTAAATTTTCGATGTTTGTATTTAATGAAATTATCCTTATAGCGTATAGTTTCAAATTTGTTTAGCATAAAAATACACAACGAAAAATCGACAACATTCAGAAAACGAAATTACAACAATTAAAAGAATGACAGAGAACAAGTATATAGCGACTATACTTGAGAAACTTTATTTTCAATTTGATTTATATTGCATAAAATTTCAATATTACAGAGAAAAGTAACAGCGTTTTACTTTAAAAACTGAAATTAATAAAAAAAACGAAAGGGTCTCTAATTTTTCTTATTCTCATCATTTATGATTGAGATAGTATAAGAAAAGAAAGGTCCGAAAAGTCCGAAAAGAAAGGACGAGTTTGTTAAACAACCATTTTGGATGAAAATTCAAAAAGTTACAGCATTCGACACAATTTTTTAACCATTTTTTATACTTAACATTTTTATTTACGACTCCTAATAGTACTCAGAAAGATAAACAATTTATCCTGATGACTTTTTTTTTATACAAAAAAAAATTATCAGAGTTATAGCATTTTCAAAATTTTGTAAATCAATCGAAAATAAAAATTTAAAGCCAAACAATATACGATATGAAAATAAGTCAAGTAAAGAAAAACATTGCCTTTTAAAAGCCCTACAAGATTATCATAAAAACCTTTTAGATTTTCTTATAAAATCGAAAATTCTCATTTTTATTGCACAAAAAATAATGAAAAATGAAAAATCCCATTTTGTGGTCAAACTATGCAGGATACGAAAGAAGATGAATAAAAAAAATTGTAATCTCAAAAAAGATCTACAAATTCTTTAATAATTACTTCTGGATAGGACGCGTACTTTTTGTTTTATTCGCGAAAAATAATGCTTAAAATCTAAAAGAAATTTGTAAAAAAATTATACAAGTTACAAAAAAAAAAGATTTAACAAAAATTTTTTTCCCGCAAAAGAGCTACAAATTTATTTTAAGGTGTTTCAGAAAATATAAATTTACAACTGTCTGTGAAAAAACAAGTACGTGGCGCGAGTGTAACGATAATAATGTGTACCTCAAAGCCTACAGAGCTTCGAAAAACTTAATCTTTTAACGATTATACTTATTTCAGTAAAAAATTCAGAATATGAACACGCATATAAATCCTGCGATCTAAAGAGATCTTTTTGATAAAGTTTGATTCAAGTATTTCAAATGA
Organism: Belonocnema kinseyi; assembly: GCF_010883055.1. Classification (NCBI taxonomy): domain Eukaryota; kingdom Metazoa; phylum Arthropoda; class Insecta; order Hymenoptera; family Cynipidae; genus Belonocnema; species Belonocnema kinseyi. The sequence continues at coordinate 28,216,751 of NC_046659.1, read as the reverse complement.
AAAGAATAAATCTCTCAGCGCGATTCGCGGGATTCAACAGACGCGTGCCCTAGGCGCGCTCAAACTTTCGAGCCACGGGCACAGCGCACAATAAGAATGTGCCTGCGACAATATATAATTCCTTTACGGATTATTTTATTGCAAACTAACAGGTAGGAGATAAATGTTTTTGAAAATTTTCAATAATTTCTGACCTTTTAGCTTAAATTGATAAATGTAAGGCAAAATATTTATATATTCTGACCAACCACTCGACTAAAACTCAAAAATACATTTTTTTTCAATTATGAAATTATGGGTTTCTCAATTCTAAAAATCGGGGTATACTTTATATAAATAGTAAGATACATAAATTTCTATAAAATATTATATAAAAAAATTTAATTGAATAAAAAATAATTTTATTATACAATTTTATCGTTTAATTATTATTTATTTAATTCATAATTAATTGCACAAACATAAAAATTCACGAATTATTGTTTACTTAATTTAATAATCGTGAGGGTTGCGGTATTCCTATAAAATTTAACTCTACATCTAAACACTTCAAATCGCTAATTCTACATACGAGAACGCTATCCGATCATATTTATTTAAAGATTTAATTATTTTAAATTTCAACTCAATATGTTTATCAATTAAAACTTTTAATTTCTTCAAATGTATAGTTTCATTTAGTAGAATTTCTACCGCCCCTTTTTGAAAACAACAGAATAATATTATTCATAGACAGTAAATTTTAATTGGAAAATGACTAATTTTGCCCATAAAAGATGTAGCAGCTAAAAATATTTATTACGATACAATTACATTTTAATTCGATTTAAAAGTACGTCTTATACATCTACATACTTTCTTGATGCAAAATTTATTCAAATAATTTATTCATTAATTGAAAATAATAATTCAAAATTCTCAATATAAAATTTGTATTTTATACTTTTATGAATTTACTGACTTAGTACACTCGAGTCGAGGTACTGTGAAATTCAGTACTGCGAACTCCCGCTATTGAGTACGTTTTTCTCCCGATAGTGAGAACGACGCGACAACCCCTTCTCCCCCACTACTCATTTCTACATTTGATGGTATCGTCAAAAGTACAATTCACTGTAATTTAAATTTTATTTCATAGTCAAATACATTCAATACTTACGGTGGAAGATTTTATATTTGTGATGTCTTTTAACGTTTCTTTCGCTCTATTCATTTTAATGACTTTAAGGGCATGTTATACTTAGAAAATTGTCGATTTTACAAGTTTTAGGTTCCCCGGGCTTTTTTTCTAGAATAATAAATATTTTGTCTTAAAAATTTGAAAAATGATAGCGCACATGCTAACGGACGTCCCCACGCACTTTTTGTGGGTTAATTCAAAAAAGTTTTAATTTAGCAAAATGTGATTAATTTGCATAGCGCTTAGGAATTAGTATCGACTTTTTCAATGTTAGATTCCCCCGTCTTTTTTCCTAGGATAAGAAATATTTTGTCGTTAAAATCTGGGAAATGATACCGAACATGCTAACGGACGTCCCCGCACACTATTTTTGTGTTTATTTTTTAAAACAAATTTCATTTTGCCAACAACGTATGTATATTTCGAGGTTATATGTGTTACAATTCACCCGAGCGTTACTTCCAAACTACACAATAATTTTGGCCGAAAACTTTGGATTTACAAATAAACATAGCAACTAATCTCCCGGAACTAACCTTGTTTGAAGGTAATTAAAAAAGTTTATTTCATAAATAATTTTCAAATTATCGGAAAGGCAGAGATGAAAAACGACGTAACCTCAAAATAATGCATAACATTTTTATTTAGCACAATGCATTTTTTATTATTATCCCTCAAAGAAGAGTCCGGGGACATCCGTTATGATATTTTATAGCATCTGCGAATTCAATTTTAAAAAATTTTCATTTTTGTAGAAAAAAAAGCCGGGGGAACTGTACCCGATTGACCACACGACGAAGTATTACATGCCCTTAATAATAATGATTGAAATCGTCACTACGAAATTTCAGGATGTAAATAGTCGACATGCGCGCACACGGATGCACACACATATCATCTACATAGATTTGAACATAGTAAATAGTCGGAGGAGTGGAGTCCCCTCATGTATTCTCACTATTGAGCAGATCTGCCAGATCGTGGATGAAACTTACTCCCACCATACCTACCGTTTGGGAGCCGAAAAACAGAAAGTGAATGATTACCACTGTTAGTTCGTATGTAAGCCGAAAATGCACGATTCGACTTCGGAATTCTGCTGTACGATGATTGCCGATTTGAAGGCTTCGGAAGACTTCGGTGGTCTTCTATTTATATCTTGCTCCCCATTTGAAAGAAATTGAAGAAATTGGCGA
>NC_046659.1:28212455-28214275 GCF_010883055.1 Belonocnema kinseyi | reverse complement strand
CAAGGAATTTTTAACTGATTTCCATAATTTATAGGAATTTCAAAGAATTAATCCAATTTTAAAAGGGTTTTTTAAAAAAATTTTAAATACTTTAGAAATCTTAAAAAAAAATAAGTTGTAGGTGTTTCAAAAGGTTTTAAAGGATTTGAGAAATTTTAGAGAATTTTAAAAGATTGCAAGGAATTTTCAATTGATTACAGTAATTTAATATGACATTTTAAGGGATTTGATATATTTTAGGATATTTTAATAGGTTTCAAGTAATTTTCAAATTATTTTAATAATTTAGTGTGAGCTTTTTAAGGATTTTAAATATTTCAGGGTATTTTTTAAATTTCAAGGAATTTTCAAGAGCACTGAAAAATTTTAAAGATTTCAAAAGATTTTTAAGGATTTTAAATATTTGAGCATATTTTTACAACTGTCAAGCAATTTTCAACTGATTTTCATAATTTAAGGGAATTTCAAATAATTAAAGAAATTTTAAATGGTTTCCTTAAAAGAAATTCAAAATACTTTAGAAATATTTAAAAAAATAAGTTGTAGGTGTTTCAAAAGATTTTAAAGTATTTGAAAAATTTTAGAGAATTTAAAAAAATTGCAAGGTATTTTCAATTGATTACAATAATGTAATATGAAATTTTAAGGGATTTGATATATTTTAGGATATTTTATTAGATTTCCAGTAATTTTCAAATTATTTTAATAATTTCTTGTGAGCTTTTTAAGGATTTTAAATATTTCAGGGTATTTTTTAAATATTATATATATATAATTAATGTTAATATTGTAATTATAAAATATTATATTAATATAAATGAATAGTTGACTAAGTTTTAATAGAAATAGTTAAACTTTCAACTAAAACACTTAGTTTTCTGCAACAAAAAAATTGTGAATCAAATACATAACTGAAGAAAAAAAATTTTTTCAATTGTTTTCAACATGATAGTAAAATTTTAGATAAAATATTAAATTTTCATCCAAAAAGCTAAATTGTATACTAAAAAAAGGGATTTCTAATAAAATGCATGAACTTTGTACAAAAGAAATTTATTTTCCATGAAGACTAATTTTCTGAACAAAAAATTAATGTTTAATCATAGTTAAACTTTCGACAAGAAAGATTAATTTTCTACCAAGAAAGAAGAGTATTCAATAAAAAACAAAAAATTTTAACTAAAAAAGATCACTTTTCATTTAAACATAGAATAGTTAAATTTTTGGTTAAAAAAATTAATTTTTAATCAAAAAGAAAATAAATTTTCTACAAAATAGTTACATTTTCAGAAAACAAATTTATCCAACTAATTGATGAATCATCAACCATATAAAATATGAGAAAAAAACGTTAAAATTTTTTGAAATCGCTCGAAATTATTGAAATTAATTGAAAATTCGTTGGAATGTTTTAAAATATCCTGAAAAATTTTGAATCCTTTAAGACCGCTTAAAATTTTTGAAAGCTCTTGAAAATTCCTTAAAAGTTTAAAAATTAAAATATTCTAAAATATACATCAAATCTTTTAGAATATCATTCTAAATTACTGTGATCAATTGAAAATTCCTTGGGATCTTTTAAAATTCTCTCAAATTTTTCAAATCCTTTAAAATCTTTTCAAATACCTAGAACTTTTTATAAAGATTTCTAAAGTATTGTGAATTTTTTTTAAGGAAACCATCTAAAATTTCTTTAATTATTTGAAATTCCCTTAAAGTATGAAAATCAGTTGAAAATTCCTTGACATTTGTAAAAATATGCTCAAATATTTAAAATCCTTAAAAATCTTTTGAAATCTTTTAAATTTTTCAATGCTCTT
>NC_046659.1:28204910-28212355 GCF_010883055.1 Belonocnema kinseyi | reverse complement strand
TCTTCAATTTCTTTCAAATGGGGAGCAAGATATAAATAGAAGACCACCGAAGTCTTCCGAAGCCTTCAGATCGGCAATCATCGTACAGCAGAACTCCGAAGTTGAATCGTGCATTTTCGGCTTACATACGAACTGACAGTGGTATTCATGCACTTTCTGTTTTGCCGCTCTCAAACGGTAGGTATGGTGGGGGTAAATTTCATCCACGATCTGGCAGCTCTGCTATTGAGGGCGGACCTGCACTAAATGTTCGCAGTACCGCGACTCGAGTGTATCCAGTGTATCGGCTATTTGATGGACTTGTTCGACGGGTAATGATTTGAGGGGCAAAGTAGTTGGTGGGCGTGATCTTCGGTTAGAGAGCCATGGTGGGATCGAGCAATTTTCGCCGGGAGTGCCGTATACAATTAGTTCCTCGAACTATACACGTGCCGCATCTAGGCCAGTCCTGTGCATCTCTCATATTTCAGATTTTAACTTGACATAGAGTTGGGTCGCGGTAATATTCTCCGTAATTTCAGCAGGAAAATCACCGTCATTACAGGTAACGTTTCTTTCGCTTCTTTCGTTACCGCCCACATTGCGACGCCATCTGTATGTTAAAATGTGAATGAATGTGAATTTCAAAATAAGTCGTAGTTGGTAATCAGTTTTATGGAGAATAAACGTATTAAGGGCATGTGACACAGCTAAATACCTATATTACCGACCACAGTTTTTCAGTTCACTGAATGTTTTTTTGAACCTCAGAACTTTTTTGTAAATAAAATATCGAGCTGCAACTTTGGGAATGTATTAGAGTACAATAAAGTACGTTTATATACTGCATTTTGGTAGGAACTTCACTGAAAATTATTTCATCTTTTTTCTGAACCTCAACATTTTTTGAACGTTCCAACTTTTTTTATACATAAAATATCGGTCTCAAACTTTGAAAAATACAAGAGCCGAAAGAAAACTACGTTTAAGTACTAAGCTTAATAATAAAAGATGTAAAAAAATATATTTTAACAATCCATTCCAACGGCATCAGCCGGTAACGTTGTACACGAAAATACGAACCCTCTAGAGCCTCGCCTAGTGGCCGCCAGGTTTCGTATTTTCAGTACCCTGATTATTATTACAGAAAATTACGTATTTGCCTATATCTTTCCAAAACATTTGAAAACATATAATGTGTGACTTCTTATTAATAATAAGCATAGTAATAATACTTGTATTATTCATGGTGGTGTGAAACTTCAAAACGCTTACAACGTTTCGGCAGATTAGGTTAGCTACCCTTCGAAAGATTATGTTCAAGAAATGTTTTTCATAGACTTTTTTATGTAACAAATCAATACGTAATTGCTGCCTACTCAATCTACAAAGTGTCAACAATTAAAAGGAACAATATTTTTGCAAAAAATAATGTCCGCTTACATTTTAAAGCAAACCAAATCCCACCGTAGAGGGTAAGGAACACTTTTAAACGTGAAAGTTTTCCCACAAGTTATTTAATGTGACGAATATTGAAGAATATTATATCAAATAAACGCAAAAACAATAAGCAATTCAAATTTAGTCTTGAAATTCAAAAAAATATCGTTACCATTCGTTACCGGAGAATTTCTTCTACTTTACCGGAAATTTCTACTGTTACCGGAAATTTCTACCATTACCGGTAGCATCAAGTACTACCGGTAACGGTAGTACTTGATTAGTTCCCAATATCTCCAGTGCGGCGCTAGTTGTCCCCTCACTCCCTGTTTTTACATAGAAAGCAATAAGACTGAATCACTTTTTTAATTTTTTAGTGAACGAGATGTTATTTGCATGCAAAAAAATTCTTGAATTGAAAACAATGTTACTCATTCAACATTTCAAAATACTTTTTCTTCATTTTCCATTAATACTGAATATCTTTACTTTCCTCAGAACCTTTCTCTCAATCCAACAAGTACTGCAGAAAGTCTGATATAGCCTACGTAAAAAAAAGAGATAATATCGAAAGATCGAAATGAGGAATAGAAGAACGCACTAAAGTTATCTTAAGTTGAAAGATCACCATTGCTAAAAATGATTAATAAAATGGAAGAAAATTATCTCATTTTTATTGTAACGAATCTCAGAGGAGAAGTGGGGGTTTACTTTATGTTCTTGATTTCTCTGTAGGTAAAAGATGCAATCCTTAATTGCAACGCTGTAGACCTAATTTAATTCCTTGAAATATTCTCCATTGATCTCTTTTGCAACTTTTGTATATAAAACAATGTAAATATTTCTTTCAAACATAACACTTTCATATCCACTAAATAAATGTTTTTAAATAAAATAAAAGCTTACGTTACGGAAGTTAGTCTTCACTTCTTGTCCAGAATTAGTTTCAGTTTTTTATAGGAATATTTGTTTGATTTTACCAATCATTTTTAACAATGGCTATATTTGTTGCTGACATTAATACTTTAATAATTATCCTGAAAAGAAAATATTTTTTAAACATGAAACTTATTTGCATTCTTTATAAAAATTTCTGACATAATACTCAGCAGAATTTTCTCGCAAAGCATCTTTAGGCGATCGCGGCATCATAGCATTTACGAGTCAAGTCACTTTTTCGAAAAAACTTGTGTACTTTCAGAATCTTTAAGATTGGAATGTTGACCAGAATGCAATTTCATCGCAATATAAACTGGTTCAGAAAATAGCTGAAACATTTTTACTATGCAATATTCAGTTGTTAAATAACAGCTGAAGGAATTGTAAAATACTTAAAAAGACTTACGTAGAAGGCCATTGGAACATTCATTTTCTGGAAATATTTTGGATCCACATGGTCTAGAGTTAACTTATAAGCTACTTTCATATTACAAAAATTGTGATTTTCAGCCTCAAGAAGAGCTCTCCAGTGTTTTTTTTCTCGAATAATCCCATCAGGAGTCTATGGATACGTGCATAATTATTCATATCGATACTGATAATAATATTCGGTATATTCCTGTAGTCTATACTATAGGAAACCTCAAAACCTCAAAGAATTGTAATCATTTTCAAAGAATGTAAAAAAATAGTGATCTTATGATAAACTAGCAAGTCAGTATATGACTAAACAATGACACTTTACCCAGGTTTCTTCTCTTGATACGATGCTGTTTCTCACGTTTTCAATTAAGTGTGGAAAATTAGACAAGAACCACAGTTTTTCATTTTTAACACATGGATGTTCACAAGAGACATTATTCTTGTTAATGCTAAACTGGGTCCACATCCCCCTGTTCCACTGCGCCCCATCACTAAGGACTGCATTGACATGTATTCCACAGGCGTGTAATAAATTTATACACTCGATTACTAAGTAGCTCAAGACTTTTCCGGTTGCACATCCCTTGCTGAGAAAGCATGATAATGCTTGTACCTATTTGCCAGCATAAGGTTGGTACATTAAAACTAAGGCGTTGTCTCCCAGCTCCCGACTTTGATGAACTGGGGTATGTGAACCGAGGTCAGTAAATCCATTAAACTTGAATGTTTTTCTATCCAATGAAACGTTGGGAGTCAACTGCATCTCGTCCAAAAGTAAAACTCCTGAAAAAGTAATAGAATTGAAAAGAAGAAAATAGAAATAATTGTCTCCTCATAATTATTCCACATTTCACCATTACCAGTTATTTCAAGCTCAGTCATGTCTGAACATTTCTCCTTTAAGGTTTAAAAAATATTTAAGTTAAAGCCGTACGATGAATGAATTTTATTCATATATAAATCTAATGTCTGCACGGTCGGGACAACTAGTATATTCCTTTCTAGTATATGCTCATATAAACCTTTGTTCTTAATTCTCATTAGAATGCACTCGTATATCCAACGAATATCGTAACCCTTTCCTCGCGCACTTTTAACCTTAGCCGCCTGGAAGCAGACTCTAACCGTTTCCTGCTGCTCCAAAGGCAAATTTGCTTAATTTTTATCAAGTTTCTCCTACTTCATTCGCGAACATTTGTTTTTTAAATGCATGATCTCTTCTCGGAATTTTGTAACCTACCTCAAAAAACAAACAAACAAGAAACAGAAAATTGAATGCCAATACGAAAAATTTTATCTGATTTTTACTTGTCAGAAAAAAAGAAGATAAAAATAATTTAAAAATTTAAGTATACACACGTTTTATCAACCTTTTATCAATCAACAATATTAATTTAGTGCACAAAAATACGAATTTTAAACCAAATAATTAGATTTTTAATAAAATGTGGAATACTTACATTTTTATCTAAGAAGAATTAATTTTCAACCAGAACAAAATTTAATTTTAATTCAAAAAAAGTTTAATCGAACTAAAAGGATAAAATGTCTTTCAAAAACGTTTAATTTTAAACCCGAAAATATTATATTATAATATTTTTTATATTTTATATTTTTATTATATTCAATGATGGATTTTTAAGAAAATTCTTTGTTCTCTAATATAATAATTAAATTTGCAACCAAATAATAATTCAAGCAACAGTTGAGTTTTCAACAAAAAAGTTAATTTTCTATTGAAACAGATTAATTTTTAACCTGAAAGTTGCATTCTTAACCAAAAAAGTTTCAATTTCTACGAAAACAGATAAATTTTTGAAGCAAAAATTTAAAGGTTCAATAAAATAGTTAATTTTCAAGAAAGGAGTTGAATTCTCAGTTTAAAAAAAAAAAAAAGTTTTTTTGCGAAAACATCAAATTTCTAAATCAATTCTATGAATTTTAAACCAAAATCATGAAATTTTAAAAAAGTACGACGAATTACCAATCAAATAATTCGATTTACTATCACATTCTTTCAATTTTCAGCTGAAAATAAGAATTTTTTATAAGTTACATTTTTTTAAACAGTTCATTTCAAACGAAATAGTCCATTTTCAACAAAACAGTTAAATTTTCAGTTGAAACAAAATTCATTTTTATCTAAAATTGTAAATCTTCAACAAAAAAATCAATTTTCTCAAATAAAATAATTAAATTTACAACCAAATAATATAATTTTTAGTCAAAAAAAATTGACTTTGAACATTTTAGGCCTTGTTAACTTTTTTGTGTGTCGCTTCTAACTTCGCTCGCTTGCCTCTTACATTTTCGCGATCTTCAGTTTTTCGGTGCTGCATGCGACATGCAATGCAACGAACGCTTCGTGACGTTCTTTCTAAGAAACCCGGACATGCTTCAGATCTAAAGCAAAGCCGTAACATACGTTTAACTATTAATTAGGGACCATCCATATACCACGTGGACAATTTTTTACCACTTTTTGACCCCCCCTCCCCCCTCGTAGACAGCCGTGGAATTTTGAAAAACACCCCCCCCCCCCCTGTAATTTGTCCACGTGGTCATATTTTATGAAAATATAGATATTATTAATCTTCAAAATGTCCGGGAGCTCGCGACAATCCCATGGACGTCATGTTAGTACTCACTAAAATTTCAGATTCTTTTGTTTTCATAGTCAACAGTTCGAAATTCGTTGAGTGGCTAACAGGTGTTCGTGCATTTTGAAACAATTTATCGTTAAACCGTCGGAAGCTCGAGTGAAAAAACGTCATTCTAGTACTCTTCATACCCACGCGGAATGATTTTGGATGCTAAAAACTAACGAGAATTTGAATGACAGCTCCTGACTGGTGCCAAAGTTGACTGGCAAGCTGTCAAAAATGTCAAAAATTCGAGTGAAAAAACGTCATTATACTACTCTTGAAACCAGTTGGGGACGATTTTTTAGGTGCAAATGACTACCAAGAATTTTGACTGGGAGCTCCTGAGTGGTGCCAAAGTTGATTGGCAGGGTGTAAAAAATGTCTAAAATTCGAGTGAAAAAACGTCATTTTAATATTCTTGAAAACCCATTGGGGACGATTTTTTAGGTGCAAAAAATTAACAAAAATTTTGACTGGCAGCTTTTAAGTGTTGCCAAACTTGACTGACTCCTGAAACCCATTGATGATGATTGTTTGGATGCTAAAAACTAACGAGAAGTTTGACTGGTAGCTCCTGAGTGGTGCCAAAGTTGACTGGCAGACTGTCAAGCATGTCAAAAATTCGAGTGAAAAAACATAATTTTAGTACTCTTGAAACCCGTTAGGGGTGATTGTTTAGGTGCAAACAACTACCAAGATGTTTAAGTGGCAGCTCCTGAGTGGTGACAAAGTTGACTGGCAGACTGTCAAACATGCCAAAAATTCGAGTAAAGAAAAGTCATTTTAGTACTGTTGAAACGCATTAGGAATGATTGTTTGGGTGCTAAGAACTAACAAGAAATTTGGCTGGCAGCTTCTCGGTGGTGCCAAAGTTGACTAGCAGGCTGTCAAATATGCCAAAAATTCAAGTGAAGAAACGTTATTTTAGTCCTCTTGAAACCCATTGTTGCGAGCTGTGAATTTACGTAAAAAGTGAGATTTTTGTAATTTCTTTTTTTATATACATATTACTCGTAGTATTAGAGAAGTATCCTATGGATGATAATTTTAGTTAATGAAAATGACAAAACTTTCATTCGGTTGCTGATTAAAATGTCAGTTAACTTTGACACTACTCAGGAGCTGCCAGTCAAATTCTTTGTTAGTTGTTTGCATCAAAACAATCATCTTCAATGGGCTTAAAGAGTGCTAAAATAAGGTTTTTTCACTTAAATTTTCGACATACTAGACAGCCTGCCAGTCAAATTTATCAGGACTGAGAAGCTGCCAGTCAAAATATTTGTTAGTTTTCAGTATTTTTGCTCCCCGTGGGTTTCAAGAGTACTAAAATGATGTTTTTCACTCGAATGTTTGACCAGTTTAACGATAAATTATTGCAAAATGCACCAACAGCTGTTAGTCAACGAATTTCGAACTGTTGACTATGAAAATAAAAGAATCTAAAATTTTAGTGAAGAACGTGAGCTTAACCATGATCTGAATTTTAAAGAAAAAGTGAAAAAAATTATAATAAAAATAAGAATTATATTGTGCGTGAGCATAATATAAAATTTTGAGTATACCTAGAGTATACCTTGTCTCATTTCAGTATATTTTCCACAGATTTAGGGCAATGTGTGTCCACGTGGATTCTAGCCCCCCCCCCCCCGGTCCCCATCGTGAAAAAGCGTGAAATTTTTCCATATCCCCCCTAAAGTGTCCACGTGGTATATGGATGGCCCCATACAAAAAGTAGCAGTTTAGACAAAAACATTTTTTGTTTACTCTTACCTTGTAGCGTTATCAACCCTGCAACATGGCTTAATGTTTTCTAACATTTTAATATTGTGAATAATATCCTGAAGAAATTGCACGACTCTTATTCTCGGCACCAACCTCAGCACGTCATTTATACCCTGCAAAGAACGTCATATTGGCACGAAATCACAATACTTTTTAATGCGAGAGTTCTTATATAACGTATAAATCTTGAATACGTCTGAATGAAAATTGAAATATTTCGCCTTCAATGCGTGTTAA
>NC_046659.1:28194032-28204810 GCF_010883055.1 Belonocnema kinseyi | reverse complement strand
CTTCGTGACGTTCTTTCTAAGAAACCTGGACATGCTTCAGATCTAAAGCAAAGTCGTAACATACGTTTAACTATTAATTACAAAAAGAAGCAGTTTAGACAACAACACTTTTTCTTTACTTTCACCTTGTAGCGTTACCAACCCCACAACCTGGCTTAATGTTTTCTAACAATTTAATATTGTGAATAATGTCCTGGAGAGATTGCACGACTCTTATTCTTGGCAACAACCTCAGCACGTCATTTATATAAACCTGTACATATCTGTAAGTATTGAATAGCAAGAGAAATGAGGAATAACGAATCGGTGGATGCTCGCTTATTCCGCCGTCTAAACAAGAAAATTAGTAACTACATTGTGGATGAATCCCCTATCACGCTAACCGAAATTGGGATGTTTGGATTTTTGTGTTTGGATGGAATTATTGTATATGTAGGTAATGAAATGTACTTCTACAGACATGTCTGTATCAACAACAAGCTTCTTCTCACTATGACACAGTTTATCCCATTCTCCTATGACTACCCTCGAACGGCTACCAAAGCCCAACCGCCAGTTTCCAGGTAACTTTCGCTTTTCCACATCGCTTGGTAATTTGCAAAATGTATAAATTGGAGTTTCCCCCTGTTAAAATAACAGTTTTTTGGCGAATTATTTACCGTAGAATAAACGTGCGTTCGAAATGTTTAGAAAATTATAAATTTAAAGATACGCACTTTGCTTCCACTTGTGCTTCGGGTTTGAAGACGTCCATGAGAGCGAGATTCGTGTTGAACTATACTTCTTCCTTGAAACTCGTAGTACTGTCATTCTGTTCAACATGCACAAACCTCATCTGAGAATCCGAATCTGCTGTTTGCATCAAAGATGTGCTCTTTCACATGCTTTAAAGCAATTTGAGGATCCAAAACTTCGTTGGTTTGATTCGCCGAGCTGAAAGTAATGTTTGTATCACAATGGGCCCTTCCATATACTCAAAAGACATTTGAGGATCCGAAACTTCGTTGGTCTGATTCGCAGAGATAAAATTGCTGTTTGCATCAGAGACAAACTAAAAGGATTGGCGAATATAGAGGATTTTACATTTCAGGATGAGCCACGTAGGTACTGGACATATATAAAAAGTGCTTTGGTTTTGTAATACATCTGGATAAAAAGAATCGTCCGAATTAACGTTGCGTTCGGCAAGTTCAAATGCAATGTTAGAATTCGAATATTCGTCGGTATAATTTACCGATATGAAAGTGCTGTTTGCTTCACAGACAATCTGAAAAGATTGATGAATATTGAAAGGGTTTCCGTACATAATCAAATAACCAGCAGAATCGGAATTTTACACTAGAGCGATATAACATCCTGTAAAATGGAAACCATGATTTAATGATAAAACAAAAGTTTTCTCCCAAGCTGAAGTGTTTCTGAATTGAAGTCAAGAAAGTATGTTTATAAAATATTCTCCACTTCAGACTAGTAGAATATGAAAATTTATAATCTCAAAGTACCTGGATAGCGACTGTAAATTTATTTCTCAATTTTAAAGAATAATAAAAACTCGCTTTCGAGGTATTAAAAGTGATTACGTTACATAATACCTGTGGATAAAAACAGTTTTCAGCGCTAACGTAACTTTTGGTGAGTTCCATTGCCATCTTGGAATATAAATCTTCTTTGCTTGAATCCGCTGAGGGGAAAGTGCTGTTTTCAAGATCCACGTACTGAAAAAGTGATAAATATTTGGCCTTCCGGATTTCACGATGGTCAACAAAAATGATAGACTTATGTGAAAAGTGATTAGGTTTACAAATACCTCTATAATCTCTAGATGAACATAATTTTTGGCGCTAACGTTACGAGGTACAAGCACACAATTCGATGCTTTTGCACGATTGTCGATGTTATTCTCACAGTCACCATTCTACCATAAATTGTATTAATATAATAAATGTTAATAATACGAATGATTTGTAATAATGGTAAATTTGATCAAAAGTATCTCATCATTTGGTTGAAGATTCATCTGCTTAAATCGAAAATTCAACTCTTTATTAAAAGTCCATCTGTTGCTTCAAAGTTCAACTATTTGGTTGTAGATGTAACTGTTTGCTTGAAGATAATTTATTTTAGTTCAAAATTAAGTTTTTTTAAATGAAAATGAATTTTTTTCATGTACACGGGTAAAATGTATGAATTTGCGCATAATATTCACATCTACATTTTGGACCATAGCAATTTAATCGATGCGAAAATGGTAAATTGATTGGAGAATAACTTTTTTACCTTTCTAAATACAGATATAAAAGCAAAATAAACATTTTAATTTTTCCCATTTAATTTTTATTTACGGTACGATACCTTATGAAATAATGCGAAAGCAAGATCGCTAAACTCAAAAAATATATATTTACAGCTCTTTTAAGTTTAATGAAATTTTGTAAATCTATAGAAAACCTTCAAAATATCTTTCTATTTTTCGTTTTCGACATACATACGTCAATGAAAAGTACTTCACTAAATTTTTTACTTAAAATTCAAAATCAGTTATGAATTTTAGTGTTTATGCAGGTTTGAAAATAAAAGTAAAATTGACGAAAAAATCCAATTAGAAACAAAGATGCACATAAAGTTCTCGTCTGAAGAATCTAATACTTCCTTTTTGGGGGTTCTTAGGCAACTGAAATTTAGGGAAAAATCGCCAGCTAGACTCTGACATGCCTGCGCAGCGAATTTTAAAATAAAACTTTGTAATAACCCTAGTATGAATCAAAATACCTTCACAGGAATGGTATTTGGTCTCAAGGAAACTTTGCCTCTCCGCATTACGTGTCTTGTTCCATCCGGCAATTTAGTTGTGTCAAACTTTTTTACGTCAGTTGGTTTAAAGTGCGCTTCGCACAGAACGTCATTTTTGTCCAAGTTTATAGAAAGGGCCTTTTCCCATTCCTCTTTCAAAGTATCCTCCTAAAATTATTTTTAACAATTTTGACACAGACTTAAGATGTTTACTGCCCAACATGTCGAAGGCATTTTTGGTTAGAGATGAATTTTCTTTTTTATTTATTTATTATTATTATTATTTGACACCTTTCAAGTTTAGACAAATAAAACTCATCTACGCATAAGATATATCTTTGCCAAAGATTTGTAGCATGGAAATAAAATACTATATAATTTTCCCTACCTTCGGAACTTTGACAAGGCTTCGCGGCGAAATATTTTCCTACTTCTTCGAGTATATACTATATTTGCATCCTGCACATTTTTTCCTTTTACTCTTTAAACCGTTGTTCCTTTTTGAATTCTGTAAATATATCACAAAATAGATTCGTAGGTATTTTCCTTGAATACAGAAAAATTTGAAATTTTAACAACATCAAAAACCCCGCTATGAATACAATGAAACTGAATTCCAGAGGAAATATGTGGTGTATTTTAAAACTGTGCAAACCCCCATAATCTTGATTATTCTTGATTCAAATTCAAATCTTCATAACAAGAAGGTTATGTTAATTCGTTAGCGCAATAATTGAAAAGTACGTACCTCGTCCATTGCAGGATCACAACGATTAAATGTTTCGCGATTAACCAAATTTTTTAAATATTCTTTTATATCGAAACAATTGAATCAATGCAAACTGTTAATGTCAACAGTGTAAACATAGACACCTGCCATTTTATCCTTGTACCACATTAGCGCCATACACGGGAACGGAAAGTATTGTAACCATCCACATACAACAAAAATTTGCTCATTTTCGGCTAAACTGCTGTGGGCTCCTCATGTCTATTCTCCATATTTCAAATTCGAAAGAGGAGAAATGGGTTACGCGCAACCCAGTCATCGTTTCCTACTATAGAGCATTCTCACTTGTGACGTCACGCGCTCCGAGCGGCCTTCGGGGGAATAGCCTCCTCCTTATGCCCCCATAGTTTGCATGTATTGCCTTTGTTTTTTAAAATTGTTTTTGGTTTTTCGGAATGCAAATTGAATATTTGAGAAAAGTGTCTGGAGACGTCAAGACCTGATATATCCAAAAATTTAAAAATTCGAAAACTTTGATCCGTATGCTCTTAAAGATTTAGATTTTAATGAAAATGTAAGCTCAGTGCTCTCGGTGATATATAAAAGTTCGGAAGCTTATAAATTTTATGAAGCTGATTTCGTGAGGAAAGTGAACTTCAAGCAATTCAATGATATTTCTCTGCTTCTGAGTGAGGTTATAGTGTAACAATATAGTATTTTTAGTTTAAACTTAATATTCCACTTATAACTTATTATTTTCTATAAGTATGAACATTAACATTAAGGAATATTCGTGTGAAGTATTGTATTCATGTCAATTTAAGTTGTCAAATTCCATTGCTGACGTAAAAGGCGATGACAGTTTATTGAGATATAGTTCGGCGTATTCCTTGCCAACCCCAGTATCCACTTTACATACCTCTCCTGTACCCTATTTACCTCCTCACTTACCTTCCAACCCCACACCTCCACTCCGTAAAATAAGACACTCATCACTGGCGAATCAAACAATTTCATTCTCCTTTCAAAATCATCTGCGAACAATCTCTTCTCCAACCCCCACACCTGCCTCTTCTCCAGCCCCCACACCTTTCTCTTCTCCACATTTGCCCTTCTCACTCTCTCTTTTATATGACCATCCACTCTTCCATTTCTTCGAAACAGGAAGCCCAGGTACACAAACTCTTTCACCTCCTGTACCACTTTTCCCTTCCACTTCCACTCCCCTCCACCATCTTTCCTACCTCCTTTCCTGAACAACATAACCTTCGACTTGTTCGAATTAAACTATGTCATCTGCATATGCGAGTGAACATATCCTGACTTCTCCTACCCTAACCCCTTCTACCACTCCGGCCGCTAGCTCACTTTCCATATCGGCGATCAAAATTGCAAAAAGCGTTGGGCTAAGCGGGCACCCTTGCCTTAACCCCCTATCCATACAGAACCTCTCAGAGTCCCTCCTCTCACCCTATCTTTCGTCTAATCATATACCTCCCTTGCCCTCTTGATTAGACCCCTTTTCACTCCCCTCTCTTCCATTGCCTCCCACAACATCCCCCTATCCACTGGGTGGAACGTGCTCTTTAGATCTACAAAAAACGTGTACACTTTGACATCCTTTTTGGTTAATTGTCTGTCCACCACGTGTTGCAAGACGTAAATATTGTCAATAGTGCTCCTTATCTGCCTGAAGCCCACCTGCGTCTCCGGCAATATTCCTTTCCCCTCAACATCCTTTCGCAGCCTATCTGCTAACAAAATCGCGTATATTTTGTACGCAGTATTCATGACCGTAATTCCTCTATAATTTTCCTGCCTCTCCCTATTCCCTTTCTTATACAGTGGTACGGCCAAACCTTCTCTGCAACCTCTTGGGAATCCCTCCCCCCTCCATACTATTTTCACTACGCCCTTCAGCCATTGCCTTACCTCTTGTGCGCCAAACAGCCACGCTTCGTTCTCTACCCCATCAATACCTGCTGCCCTCGATTTTTTCAACTTCCCTATCTGCTTCTCTGTCTCCTCGTCGTTCAGTTCCTCTTCATCTACCTCTCTGTTTCTTCTAATCCCCTCATCTCTCTTTCGAGTATCTGACCCCTGAAATGAACCCTTAAAAAATTTCCTCCATTCGTCGCTCCCTATCTTCTCACTTATCCCCACCCTACATTTCCTAAACCTATTAATTATCTTCCACGCTGCCTGTACTTCTTTTTCACCTTTCTCTTCATCATTTTACATTCCCTGTCCCACCACGGCTTTACCACTCTTTTCTTCTTTTTCCTAAATACCTTCTTTTGCACACAACCTTTCACTTTCTCTTGAAGATCCTTCCATATCTCGTCCACGGACTCCCCCTCAAAGCTTACGTTGCCCATTTGCTCCTGATACTTCTCTATCGCCTCTCTCGTCCACGAAACCCTCTCCCCTAACGACCCTTCTCCCCCACCCTACCTTTCGCCCGCCTCCCCCTGTATCCATAAACTCAATAGCTCATGATCTGATGCCACCCTTCCTTCCACTGCGAATTTCTCTATCTCCTCAAACCCTTGTATATTCATAATCACGTAGTCTATCACCGATACACCTCTCTAACGCACATACGTGTATTCTCCCTCTTCGTCCCCTTTTGTCATACCATTCGCCACCGCCCACCCTCTATCCTCCATCCAGCCTCTTAGAATCTCCCCCTGTTTATTTATTATTTTATCTTTCGATTTTATTTCAAAGCTCTCCCCTTCCCGGCACTGTAGCCTCTACCTATACCCCCTTGGCAACTTTCGCTCTACTCTATCCCATTCCTTTCGCTCTACCCACATCTCTACCAGTCTAATCACATCAAATACCTGAATATACCTCCAGAAATCCTTATCTTTCTTCTTTACCCTTGCTACGTTCTAGTACAACACCTTTAACATTCTTCCACCTTTCTCACCCCTAACATCCCTTATCACTACAAGAACCACCCTTGCCCGCCATGAATGCAAGTCCCTTTTCCAGATTAATGTAAATAAGTAGTATTTTTACACAAATCTATAAACAAATTTTTTCCATGAGAAATCCCGAAATTGTACGTCTCAAAAAAGTGTACGAAAATTCAAGAGTTTTCTTGATACAGAAAAGCAAAAAAAAATTCTAATTTAAAGAATCTCTACCTTACTCTAACACATTTTTTATTTTCCCTGGCTAACAAAATTAATTTTCTCCAAAAAAGGCAACTTTTTCAACTAAATACACGAAATTGTAACCAAAAAGGGATTCACTTTGAACCCATCGGGAAAAAGATATGTGTAGAGTTAGTTATTAAATTTTCACAAAAAAAAGATTTTTCAAATAAAATACTTGTATTTTTAAACAAGGAAATGAATTTTTAAATACAATTAGGAATCTTCATTTAATTGAAAGGATTTTCAAGCAAAATTTATATTCCCCTATGACAAATAACCCTTTTCACAGATAAGTGGTAGCGGGCCAGTGAACTTTTCCTTTTTAGAGCGGCTCCTTTTTCATCACCTAATATTTGACTAGCCACCCAATTAGGATGATCCTTATTCGCCAAGTCAGCTGCAATGCCTATATGATACAAACAAATTACAAACGATTGCAATAAACATAAAATCACAAATAATTCTTTCGCTACAATTGTGGTAAACATAACCTCGGAAACATAACCTCACACTCTAAACGCATACATTTCTTACTTACCACTCATAAACATAGCCCTGTCATAGTATTGGACCACATCTCGTTGCAGATCTGGGATCACTGTGCACCACTGCCAGGCTGTGGTCCCTCAATGCTTTAAGAATGCAGATCTATAATCGACGGTGGCGCCATCAAAAGAGCCCGCAGGTTTTTAAGATAAGATAATAGATGCTTGAGGTAATATCCAGATGATTTGTAGATAAGTAATAGTACTTTTCATTCAGGAGCGCAAGCTTAGGCGCGGCCATGACACTTAGCAGGCATTTAAAAATTTCGGTCATATTTTTGGTAAAATGTACACTATCATACCTAATTTTAATGTAAAAGTAAATGAAAATGATGTGCCAGGTGCTGAATTATTGCATAAAAAGGTGAAAAAAATACTTTTTATCAGTTAAGAAGGTGGTTAAAATGCAGAAAACATTGTACCAAAGAAAAAAAGCAGCAACTTATTAACCGGTATGTGGAATGCAGGTTATGCTTACACTGCGTATAGTGTAAGGTTTCAACAGTAAAAAAATAGTGTTTTGCATAAAAGTGAAATAATTTGAATGATAACAAAATATAATAAAAGGCTGATAAAGCATTTTTAAAGAAATGCATTTGAAAATAAATGGATATCTATCATTATAAGTGTCACCCTTTCGATATATTAAACAGGGTTTTGGAAATATACTAAAATAATAAGGACATTCCAAGTAGGACTTGTACCGACTGTCACTTTTGCACTTTCCAAAACAGCACCTCTTGTGCGCACCCACCTTTTTTCTTTTCAATGGATGTTCTCCCAATCTATTAGACATTTCTTTTTTGGGAAGTTTTTTAACTTCCAATTGTTCGAAATAGTTTTTTTTCGTCAATGTTTACTATTCCCACATAAGTTTCAGTCAAAATTGACCGAAACTTACATGGAAGTGCTATATATCTTTAGCGCTTGCGCAATGTCGTTTTCTTAAATGAAAAAGTCTATTAATAAACCTAATGAATTGAAAAACCCAGTAGAAAAACAAATAAAAATACATAAATAATTACTGGAATAATTATTTATACATTTCTGCTTTTTTTTGGTAATAATACAGAAGGTACCGCCCCCTCTTTTAGTTTTCAGTTGTTGTACTGTAACGATAATCACCAGGTCGAAAATGATGACAACAAATTGCATATTAGCTCTCAAACACTTCCTAATGGGTTAGGTTTCACATGTGTTGACGTTCCGAAAACAACGAAGAAGTAAGAGAGATAGATGAAAATTTGACCCTTGACCGACGTGTAGCGGGGGAAAGTCCTACAGAGCCATTTAACGAGCCCGCAAAACAGGATCAAAGTATGTGTCTTCACGGTTGCCTATATAAGTGACCACACCCTGACCACTGCTAAAAGTACGAAACAGACGAGTCGTGTTTGGTGGAACAGCGTATCGACGGGTGAGTGGAAGAACGTAGTGTCTGATTTTTGTTTCAAGAGACGTCGTATCTTGCCACGGTTCCAATACATGTCGTAACTAACTTGTGGTAAATTTGCTATACGAATTTGAATTCGTATTTAAAGAAAAGTTAAAGTATTAGAAAGATTTGTTTGAAAAGTGTGTATGTGTGTGTGTGTGTCTTTTTAAAGAGACTCACATGCATATTTACTCCCTCAGTTACTTACGAAACCTATCTAATAAAGCTCAGCAGCCTTAACGAAATTGAAATATTATGGAGAAATTACATAAACAAATATATAGCGTGAACTTCTATCTGGACTCTTTAATCGGCTACTATGTAAAGTTATAGCCGTAGGGTTTTCAGAAATATATTTTGTATCTCATTTTCGCAGATATTCATCATTGTCAGCAGCATAATTAGTTTTAAATAATTATTTACAAATATTTTATCAATTACTTTTAAAATAAAATACATTGTGCCGTTTTATTGGTAATTTGATACAGACTGAAAAATTATAAATTTCTGAGACACGGTCCTTAAACTGCGAACGAGATACGACGCCTCGTAAACAGCGGGCGATGTACGACGTCTTTTAAACAGCAAACGAGATACGTTTTTTGAACCGCGAGAAAGGCACGACATCTCTTGGGCGGTCAACGAGATAAGACGTCTTTTGAATCTGCGAGCGAAATACTATGTTCGTTCAACCACAAGCTAGATACGACATGTATTGGAACCGTGGCGAGATACGACGTCTCTTGAAACAAAAATCAGACACTACGTTCTTCCACTCACACGTGGGTGTGTGGTTCAACAGCCCTTTCGAAAATTGCGTCAGGTATTTTATCCATGCCTGTAACTTCAGCTGTGACTGGAAGAAGTTTCAGTGCCTTCAGTCATATTCACAATAAGAAAAGAAACAGCTTAACCACAGAACGAACTGCCAAAAATGTATATATTGCAAGAAACTTGCAAAATTTATGTCCAGGAACTGTCTCTCCAAAGCTGTCAGACGAAATCGGAGACGAGGATAATTACAGTGCCACTTCCTGTTAATAATGTACATCCATATTATTGATAAAAACCTTGTGACTCAATCCCTATAATATTCTCATAAAATAATTAGGAAATAACACACATTTTTTTTTAATAATTTTCATAGTGTATATTGGAAAAAAGAAACTTCTTTTAAAAACAGATTCTAAGCATTAAGATTTTTGCACGAAATAATATCACAATGACGTAATTTTATTTTTCATGATACTTCGAAAATAATGCAAATTTTGATGCTTTTTTAAAAACTTTAAGTAGCATTCCTTCATAATCGTAACAACTTAATATCAGCAGGAAACTTATTACCATACAAAATTTGTTCCCTTCTTTGTGGAAAGCTAATGTATGGAACAAGTTCTAAAAGACATTTTCATAGAGTAAACCAATAGGCTTTTGTACAAGTTTAATTGTTACTTATTCGACCGATTATTGATGCTGAACTAATATTAAACTAATTACTGATTGAAACTTCGAAAGTACAATTTTAAAATCACCGCCTGATCTGCCTAAGTTTTGAGGTTATGATTCCGTATTTTTTACTTGATTGGTGATATTTTTAATTTTGAGGACAAATCCTTCTGTAATTATACTTTTATGGATATATAAAACTTCATTTATACCATGAATTATCATTCGAAAAATGATAATTTGCTTAAAATATTAGTTTTACCAGATATACCAGCTTGACCCGACATTACCGGTATTACTGGTAAAACTGGTCAATTTACCCGTCATACGGATAAGGTCCCATCTCTGGTCACGATAACTTATATTTCTGTTACCATTTAGGAATTTTAGGAAGATATACGTAATTTTCAGAACCCGCTTCTGAAGTTAAATAAAAATTTAGTGAATTTACTATAAAAGTTACGGAATTTCATTTTCAGAAAACTAATCTCGTAAATTCCAGTTACTTTAGTATCTTAAATATGTCGGAATTTTCAGAGCATTTCTAACAGTGTATGGAAATGGAAATTAACCCTTAAACGGCCAAAACGCCACTACCGGTACACTGCTTTTCAACGGCCAATAACTAAGACTATTCGACACTAGAAAAAATTGAGACACATATA
>NC_046659.1:28169120-28193932 GCF_010883055.1 Belonocnema kinseyi | reverse complement strand
TTTTTGCAAAATTCAAAATTTTGCTCAAAACGCTCCGGAAAAATTCAGGCATATTCCTCGGCCATTTTGTTGGCTAGCTTCTATGATATAGTTTTTTATTTCGCTGGAGAAAAAGCATTCAAATAACTCCACATGTGACATAGATAATATTTTTTCCGTACATTATCAGACAGAAAAACTTGATCATCTAGATTTTCAGGGCAAACTTTTTCTTCGTTACTCCATGAAAAAACGTGATTTGGTTCCAATTGTTTTTGAGATGCTGTGTAGTTATGGAAAACAGATCTATATGATACATTCGGTCTGGGAAATTCCGATCCCGAATACTCGTCATCTGATGAATCATCTCCATCAGAGCCAGAGTAATCTGGATTAGGTATGATGATACGTTCATCATTTTCATCGAAATCCCATTCCGATTCGGAGTTTGTTGCAATTTTTGAGACTTTATGCTTTGGCATTTTTTTTTTTGCTGGGTGTACTCGAAAATTCCCAGGATTTTGAAAATACTAAAACGAAAAATCGATCTTTGAACTATGGATTCTCAAAGTTTAGACATTTATTCCACCGTATAGTGAGATTTCAGGTTAATTACAGACTCGAAAAGCTTTGGAAAATGGTTCACAAAAAAAATAGGCCCGAAAAATCACGTTTTTTTTTTGTTTAAACTGCATTTTGGGATAATAAATAAATTTTTTGAGGAATTTCATTGGCACCGTCGGAAAGAGGAGATGTTAAGCAATAAAAATATATGTGTCTCAATTTTTTCTAGTGTCGAATAGTTTTAGTTATTGGCCGTTGAAAAGCAGTGTACCGGTAGTGGCGTTTTGGCCGTTTAAGGGTTAATAAGTTTCGGAGATATCCTATATTTAAAACGACATTTTATACAGATGGAAAAATCGGGCAATCAAAATAATATAATAATCTTTACTTTTACGCTGAAATCTGAAAGTATTAATTTTTTCTATTTAATGCTTATTAACGGGATATAACAGCATATGAATTTCAGCGTTGCTTTAACAAAAATAAGTCCGAATCTCAACGTGCATTTTCGACTTTTTTTGTTCCTCATGGGTTCAAAATCAACTCCATGGAAAGAGAAATAAATTGGTCTCACAGAAAAATGAAATAGTAAGTGTACGTCGATTCCAGGTTAAAGAATCACTACAACAAAAATCACCGTTGCCGGATAAACTTTACATGAATCGAAGATAATTTCTCATTTTTAACCTCGCCTTATCTCATTTACCATTAAGATACGACTTTGCATATTTATGGTGAATAAATACCTTATTTTCCAAAAAAATGTAGATATTATGTATTTTATTGAATTATTAATCAAAGTTCTTTAATGTTTATGTTTATAAATATTTAATTTTGCCAGACCAGGAATAGACAGAGAAGAATCGTTAGAAACAATGAATGGTTCAAGTTTTATTTCAAGTATAGAATACTCAGCAGACTAAGACCATTTTTGAGAACCACACAAATCACTCACTCGTTTGCATAGACATTTTTGTAAGATGTAAGATTTAATGTCTTTATTGAGTTAAACACTCTACTGATCCGAAAAGATCGAACAACGATCTGTCGCGATTCACTGCTGCTCGCACACTGGTTTTTTCAAGCGACAGGGCTATCATCACACACTCAAACTGAGAAATTACGTGACTTCAAGCATTTATTTAAATAATAAGGAAACCGAAAATATCTTTGAAATAGGCGATGTCGATAAGTTGAATAATTTTCTATCGCAGAATCTCAGAAAGACGAAACATTAGAACTTTAAACATACCGCCCGCCTCGTGAGTGGTAACTGCACGATGAAAAGAAAACAATAAGTGCTTAATCGAGTATTTGTCAATACAAAATTTTCACGTAGAATCCGAATTTCAACAATTTAAAAGTTGATTTTTCTGTTTTTTTTTTTAGTATTTTAAAAAGGAACCGATTAGGGACCCAATGGGGTCTTTACGGGTACTTTGTAGAGGCTTCATTCGGTTCCTTCGGTCCGCCAGAGACGAACGGAAGCAAAACGAACATTAAATGGGCCTGCATAGTCCACACCAGAATGTGTGAATGGACGATGCGGGTTACTCTAAATTCAGGTAAGTCCCTCATAATTTGTTGAGACAAAGCCGCTCTCATAAAAATGGATTCAAACTTTTTAATAGCGAGTTTTTTGGAACAACCCTATCTTCTTCGTTCAAAGCTTTTATCTCATTAGAAAAGGAAATTGTCTGGACAAATTTAATCCAAGATATAACATCTTGTTGGATTTCGATCGCATTAAGAGAAATGGTTGAGAATTTAGGTTTAGGCTTATTAAGTTTTCAGTGCTTGAACACAAAGGCATCAATAAACCTTTTACAATAGGCCGTTACGCGAAGCAAGCTTGGCCAAGAGGATAATTTAAGCAACAAGTTAAATAGACTTTTGATCACACTCAAAACATGATGACTGTCTAGTGGCCGCTGTTCTAAATTTGAATGCGAAGGGGCTGCGTGGCGATATTCATGCAATTTTGAGGAATGCAAAGTTAACCAATGTGGGCCTTGCCACCACGAGGAATTCCTTATGAATTTTTCGGGCGTGAGTCCCCGAGTAGCGCAGTCGGCCAGATTATCTTTAGTAGAAATGTATTGCCATTTCGCGCAAGGTACCAGCTCATGAATTAGGGAAATTCTATTAGCGACAAACACAGGCCAATTGGAAGGATGTTTTCCGAACAAACCTAAGTGTCTTAGTTAGCAACGCATCTCCACACAACTCCAAACGAGGAATTGATACATATTTAACAGGAGCTACTTTAGATTTAGCCATTAGTAGGCAAACATGAGCCTCCTTTAAATCTTCAATAAGAATTCTAATGTAAACGGAAGCTGAATAAGCTTTTTACGAAGCGCCTGTTTAGCCTCAATCTGACTATCCGCACCAAACAAAATGTCATCGACAATTCTTTGATAATTGCAATCCCGAGGGTCAACTAGAATTTGCCTAAACATTTTTTTCAATGTTAGCCATATCAACAAGCAATATGATTTCGAATTCATAATGATTGAAACCAAATCATTGAGAACCTTGGGACCGATATGAAGATGAGAATTATTGGAAGTTAAACTGGAAGCGTTGAACACAGCCCTCAACTTAGTAGTGGAACTACTTTCTCTTAAGATAGGGTGATGAGGTAAATACACAGTTTGTGGAAAACTGTCCAATTCCTTTTCTTGAAAAAATTCCACGTGTCCAAGTCTTTCATATTCTGATAAGAAACTGGAGTATTGTAACAATAATTCCGATTTCTCTGATAAACGATGAAGTACTTTATTCAAAACGATCTTAGCTCTCTCCAAGTATGCACCTATTTTTATGGGAGGACCGTTTTTAAAAGGTAAGCGTATCATGTAACGTCCGTCTTTTGTTCGTTGGTAATTCATGTCGAAATGCTCATCGCAAAACTATTCGTCATCTGTCAAAGTATTTTTAAAGGGAATTTCCTCCAACTCCCAGAACCTGGTTAAGCCTTCATGCAAGAATTCTGCTGATATAGCCTGATGTGCGGTAACTGGAATGTTAATTTCTATTTTATTTGTGACTGAAACCGGCCCAGATAATATCCAACCAGAAACGGTACTTTGCGCAGTAAGAGAACCCAATATACCCTGTTGAAGACCAGGAAGTAAACGTGAGCCATATTTATCGACTCCTAAAATCAAATGAACTTGTTGGGAGCTAAAGTGATTTGGATCTGCTATCCCTAACTCTTTTAATTGATCTTCATTGTCCACATTAGATCTTACAGGAGGAGCATATGATGTAAGATGTAATAATACTAAAGCTTGGATGTGGACTTTAGGACAGTTCTTTTCTGTAGGAATTAAATTCAAATCTGCTAACTTTCTTGAAAAACCAATATTAACTCCTGCAATCCCACATTATACTGCTTTAACCTTTTTGTAGCATGGACTTAATATTTTCATTGCTCTCTTGGTGATAAAACAACATTCAGATCCTTGATCCAGCAAAACTCTAAATCTGTGACGTCTTCCATTTTCAGCTTGGAAGGAAATAACAGCCGTAGCGAGTAAGGTTGAGTTGTAAGGTGTGATTTGAATTATAATCATCGGAATGTGACAGGGAACTATGTCTCCTACCGCATTTGTAACATATGAATTTACTAACACAATTATGAGGTTGATGTCCGGGCGTGGGACAATTATAACAAAAATTATTATTTCTAGCAACTTCCCTACGCCTTTCCACAGGCAGAGCTTTAAATTGGTTGCATTTAAATAAAGAGAGATTATCCTTACAAAGGAGACACTTTGAGATAGAAGTTGCTATGTGGCTCATAACTCCCGATTGTCTTGAAGCTCTACTATTTTCTTGAGAACTTGCACCAGGTTTTGAAGCTTTAATAGCTTCCAAAATACGTGTGCGAGGCTCCAAAAATGAGTCAAGTTGTTTATAAGTAGGATAATCAGTGCTAGAACCAATATGCATCTCCTATTCCTTGATAGTACCAATATCAAACTTTTTTACCATTATAAAAGCAAGTAAATCACTCCAATCTTCTGTTAAGTGTTTAAAACTTTTGAGAGCCGCCAATGACTCATTTGTTTTATCGCGTAAGTTTTTTAAGTCTTCCAGAATATTATTCGACACATTAGGAAGATTGATAAAGGCTTGTAAATGAGTTGAGATTTAAGCTCTCTTATTGTCAAATATGGTCTTTAGCGACTCCCAAGTGGAGATAAAGTTAGCATCAGTTATCGAAACATGTCTTAAAAAACCTTCAGCTTCGCCCTTTAAGGACAATTTCAAAAGGTGTAATCTTGTTACATTAGTGATTCTAAAGGTTTGAACGTCTGCTGCAGTAGATTGTACAGTAGGACTGATAATTAATGTTCTCGACGAAGAAGAAGAAGAGAAAGTACTTCTTATGCTTTTATTGAATGAGACAAGTCGAAGTGAAATTCGAGAACTTTTTTTAAACAGGGAATCGGAGGGATTCCAGAAAATTTTAATTGAGCGGCATCTTTATAGTGATGACACAGTGTTCCAACCCTTTTTCCTCGTTAATATCAGCCAGTTTAATGACATTGGTTGAACTCAGGAAACAAAAATCCATTCACTTGAATTTGAATGGGTTTTGAGGTCTTGTGAATAGCGTATCTGTCACTGGAATTCCAGATACCTGCCCATAGGTTAGTGTGAGTTTCGAATGAGAAACCAGCTTTTTTAATGGGCCACGTAATTTTTTTCTTATACCCATTCAATAGCGATTATGAATCAACATTAACCCATAGAGGAAGAATAGTTACGATAGAAAATTTTTAATTAAAAAAAATTTACAATCTGTAGGTTATACGAAACTTTACATTTACCTGATATCAATCTTAAATTCACAAAAATTATCACTCGCGTTTTATTTTATAGAAATTACCTTTAACAAAAATCAAGGTATTGAATTTCTAAACATTTGGATGTTTGTGATGCAAATATATATGAGGCAGAGTTCGTTTCTAACACGTGAACTCCCTGCAGCCATTAGCATGTGCACTGCATAAATTTCATGTCACTGACGCTTAATTCAAAACAAATCTTATAATTCTTGCACAAAATATCGATTGAAAACCCTTGTAAAAAGAGTTACAATTAAATAATCATTAAATTTAGAAATAAATTGTCGCATCAATTATAATATATAACAACATTATTTAACTGGAATTTCTTTAATTTCTGATTAATCAGAATTGTCCTAATCAAATGTATTACTTCATACTTCTCATTATAAAGAATTAATTCTTTAAAATTTTAATCTGCACATTCTACTCAGTTATCCATAACCTGAGGTGACATACAATTTGCAGATTCACGCTTATTGAAAATTGCTGTGTGTGCATCGTATTTTTAGTATTCGTTGTGATATTTTAAGAACTCCATTTGAAATTGAATCTCAACCCATTCATTTGCACATAAATGAATCGTAGAATGCCCATAGAAATTATTTCAGGTTAGTCAGTCTCATTCAGCTCTATTCACTAAGAATTTTAACGAATGTGAAATAGCAGATTTAAAGCACCGCTCTCAGGTGACCGATTAAAAATATGGTAAAAAAATAATAATGATTTTTCTTTGGAATTAATAATTTAAAGAAATAATTAACAAGATTTTAGAACAAATTTTGATGTATAAATAACAACTGAACAATTAATAATTTTTAACTTCTAGTTTAAAAAGTGTCAATTTAAAAAAACTTGTAATCCATGAAGTTTTAATGCTTGTCACTGAAATTCGTTAAAATTATATATTTGAACGAAAAATGTAATTAGTTGATTCATTCTTCAAATTAGAGCATTGAAAATTATAGCGTGGATTTTTTTGAACCTTCGATCTGTACAAATTATGAAAGTTAGAATTTTTTTCTTTTGTAGTTAACCGATATTTATTTTTAAATTGGGAAATTAAAAATTATTCTTTGTTTTTGTCAAGTAATTTTAAGGGTATATTTAAATATTTAATCAGAAGTAAATAATTAGCAGAAAAGTATCCTTGCGTAGAGAAAGTATTTAAAAAGTGTAAAATAAAAACACACTTTTGAATATTCAAGTGGCGGCGGCTGGGAAGCTAAACTGCTTCTCGAGCGGTCTAGTCGTCGCGATTTAGGGCGCAGTCCCATAGAGGTAGATTAGTAGAATAGTAGAACAGTTTTTACCAATAGGGTGCCTGCACAAGCTCTAACAGTCACCTCATTGGTCAAAACTGTTCCTCTATTCTATTAATCTACCTCTTTGGGATTGCGCCCTTTTAGCTGTGCTCGGGGTCCCTACCGTCGCGCGTCGGGTTTCGCGCATTAGGAAGGGCCGCCATAAGATTCAGTGAAAAGCAGTCATAAACTGAAACGAGCGATTTGCGTAGCGCTGCTCCAGTCGCACATACGGAAACACACCTTTACGGATTTCCTACGGGGCGTCTGGAGGCAAGTGACCAGGTCAATTTTCATTTCGTTGTCTGTAATCAGTGCAGTTTGAACGTCTTCTGCAGTAGGTTGTACAGCAGTACATGATAGCGTGGATATATTAATAATTAATCTTCTCGAGGAAGGAGAAGAGGCAGTACTTCTTATGTTTTTATTGAATCAGACAAGTCGAAGTGAAATTCGAGAACTTTCTTACATTCTCAGCAGAGAAGGTATTAGATCTGTGTAAAATTTGAGCCCCCAGTTTTTGTCAAATGTCTACGCTTTGAGACCCCCTGAATCCGAAAAACAGGTTCTTGAGAATGTGTCTGTCTGTATGTCTGTATGTCTGTCTGTGAAAACGATAACTTTTCAAAAAATTAATCTATTAGATTGCCCTTTGGCACACTCGTTTAGTGTCCTAAACTAGAGATAAAGTTCATTAGCCAGCCATTTTAGATAAAAATTTTAAAAATGGACACATTTTGAATATTTTTGAGACCACTTTTTTAAAAATTCAAAAATTCTCTGTAAAGTTATTCATTGTATTCAAAAAATTTAACAATTTAGCCTAATGACTTTTTTCGAAAAATCGAAAATTACTAGAGTTATAGCGTTTTCAAAAAAAAAAAAAAAAAAAAAAACACTAAAATTAACAATTTAAGCAAAACAACGCATGATACGAAAAAAGTCCGGAAAAGAAAAACGTTGCTTTTTGAAAGCCCTACAAGGTTATGATAATAGCTTTTTCAATTTGGTCAAAAAGTTGAAAATTCTAAATTTGATCGTACAAAAAAATTTTGAAACCACATTTTTTCAAGATGAAAAAATTCTATGCACGGTTGTTCATAGTACTTCAAAACTTAAAAAACTAATCCTTCTGACTTTTTTCTATAAAAAGAAAATTGTCAGAGTTAGAGTATTTTCAAAATCCAAAAAAACAACGCATGCTATGTAGAAAAGTCAAGAGGAGAAAACATTTGCTTTTTAAAAGCCCTGCAAGCGTATGATCACAACTTTTGTAATTTGGTTGAAAAGTTGAACATTCAAAATTTGATCGTACCAAAAATAATGAAAAATTCGAAAATTCCATTTTTTGGTCAAACTATGCAAGTTAAGAAAAAAATGAAAAAGCTCAAATTGCGCGCCCTAGAAAGAACTACAAATTTATAATGAATCACTTTTCGATATAAGCTACGAAAAAAAAATGAGACAAAACTTGTTTATCCAAAAAAGAGCTATAATTTTTTATAGCACAGTTAGTTTTTGCTTTAGTCGTAAAAGATAACATTGAAAATGAAAATATTAAATTTGTTTGAAAAAACGACACAAGCTCCTATACAGGACCCTATACAGGTTCCTGTATTAGACCCCATGCAGATAAATAGTAGTTTTTATTTAATCGTAAAAAACAACATTAAAAGTAAAAAAATTATAAAAACAAGGAAATAAGAATTAGTATGATTCAATTTGTATGCATATTATGAATTTGAATGATATACATTTTTTGGAGTGATACATGTTTCAGAGTAGCTTAGAATACAATTTAAAGCAAAATATAAAACAAATACAAAAATAATCATGATAAATACAATAATAAATACAATTTGTCTAAATAAAAACTGAACAATTAATAACACAGGCCGATAAAATTTGACAAAGCCAAAAGCCAGAAAGCAGACCAAACATTTCCGAGGGATTTTTATGCGCTGAATCCGAATCCGAACTCAAAATTGCTCCTGTACGTCAGGTTATCAAGATATCCTATCCTAAATGTGCAAAAAACGCGTTTTTTGGCTGTTTTTAAAATTATGTAACTGTACAAGAAAAATGTCTACCACAAAGCTAATATGGAACTTAAAGTACTAATCTTCCACTTTCAAACCTACTTGGATTTATTAGGATATCTTTATTTTTCACCAAAATATTGTAATTTGAAATTTCTTTATTTAGCGTTTAAACCCATTAACGCTGAGGTGTTCAGATTTATACAACGCATTCTCTATTGCTGACGGTACGATATTTTTTCTTCAAAATATTATCTCAGGGGTTTTCAAGGGTGCCCTTTCTATTGCCGTTGTGAGTTTTTTGTTATAACCCCTAGAAGATCCAATATGGCGGCCACAATTTAGGGCTTTAAAAAAGAACAAAGGATCCCGCACAAAATACCAACAAAAAAGCGTACAGTCGTTTGGAACCAAACTTTGCACATTGATAAAACAATAAAAAAAATATGGAACGCGTGTCTTTTCAGTTCTACGGAAGCCGTTTCCTAGGGGTTGAAACCACCCCTAACAAGCCACAAGCATGCTAACCCTACCTGCTAACCCTACCTGCTAATCCACCTAAACCCAGAAATCACCCTTACCATATCATAAGCAGGCTAACACACCTAACCCTGGGAGCATCGAATTTAGTCGTTTAAATTTCGTGAAATAATTGAATTCCACGCTATAAGTGGGCTAACCTTGAAATGAAATTTTCCAATTTAGCGTATTAACACATTAACGCCGAGATGGTATGCCATTGTCCCTTGAAAATGTTATCTGAGGGGTTTTCGGCGGTTCCTTTTCGATTGGCTCAGTTTTTTTTACAACTCCTGGAAGAGCGAATTTGGAAAACAGTTAGGGCTTTTAAAAAACCAATTTTGCAATTATGATTCATTTAATATTCTAAATTTACTTAGGATTTTCCAGCTTACTAAGGAAAGACTGAATATTTTCCAGCCATTTAAGGCTGGACTTGAGATTGTCCAGCTAAGCAAGAAAGTACTAAATATTTTCCAGCCAATTAAGGCAAGACTTTAGATTATCCAGCCAATTATGGCAAGCCTTTGGATTTCCCAGCCAATAAAGGCAAGACTTTTTATCGTTTAGCCAGTCAAGGCAAGACTTTGAATCGTCCAGCCAGGCGAGGTAAGACTTACGATTGCATTGCCAGTTAAGTCAAGACTTAGGATTGTCCAGCTAAGCAAGGAACTACTTAATATTTTCCAGTCAATTGAGGCAAGACTTCAGATTGCCCAGCTAATCAAGGAAGGACTTACGATTGCCCATTCAGTTAAGGCAAGACTTGGGATTGTCCAGCTACGCAAGGAAGTACTTAATACTTTCCAGCCAATTAAAGCAAGACTTTAGATTGCCCAGCCAGTCAAGGCACGACTTTTAATCGCCCAGTCAGTCAAGGCAAGTCTTTGAATCGTCCAGCCAGTCAAGGCAAGACTTACGATTGCCCAGCCAGTTAAGACAATACTTACGGTTTAATGTCCAATGAAGGTGAAACTAATTGCTTGTTTTCCTATGGAAACGTTCGCGCTTCATGTCTAACGATCGTTGAAGAGACTTTCGTTTATGACTAGTAGGGCCATTATCATCAAATCTTTGCAAAGACCAGCAATAGTCGGCCATCATTCTTACATTGCATCGACCTTGATAATGTTGCTCTTTTTAGTGAAAGTCTTGATGAAAGCGTTCGCCCATTTCTTCACTGAATCTTCCAACACTTTCTGGGAAATAATCCAAATGAGATTTGAGAAAATGTAATTTCATACTCATCAAACAACCTAATCTTTTTAAATTCTTTAACATACTAGATACAATAGTTCTAAACTTTGGATCTCGATTGTTCCCTAAAAACTTCTGTACAACATCTTTGAAACTCAACCATGCATCCTTTTCAAAAGATGTCATGGTTTTAATAAAGTCATCATCTTTGATAAGTTTTCTTATATCAGACCCAACAAAACTACCTTCCTTAACTTTGGCATCACTTAAATGCGGAAATGTAGATCTGATATAATGGAAACATACTCCTTCGGTGTTTAGGGCTTTCACAAATTGCTTCATTAACCCTAGTTTTATATGGAGTGGTGACAATAATACTTTCTATCTGTCAAGAAGACTTTCATAAACAACCTTATACTGACCAACTATCCACTTTAATCTGTCTGGCCATTTCTCCGTTATCCAATGTTCATCCCTTGCACAATTGTCCCAAAGGCAAAGAAAACAAGGATATTTAATGATTCCTGATTGTAAACCTATTATAAGATTTATCATTTTGAAGTCACCACAAATAAGCCAATTATGGAGCTTGTAATTTATTTTTATCAAGAGTAATTGAAAAGTATCATAAGATTCTTTCAATGTAGTTGAGTGACCTACTGAAATTGCAGCGTACTCATTTCCATTATGTAATAGTACTGCTTTCAGACTTTCTGTAGACGAATCTATGAAAAGACGCCAAGCCACTGGCTATATAAGTTTATTTTATATAAATTAATGAGTCCTTCGATATCATTATGATACACAATCCCACTGTCCATTGAAAAGTACTTGATAAACTTTTCTTCTCTATTTCTGTAAACAGTTACTCTAGTGCCAGGTAACAATAGTTTCCCCTCTTTGAGTCTTAAAGCGCAAAGCTCAGCTTTATCTTTTGGAAGATCAAGGCCACGTATAAAATCGTCTAATCCGTCTTGGTCAGAAATTTTAGGACTTTCATTATCTCATTCTTCCCAAGAAGAATCTTCAGTTGCATTAGGATCGTCAGTATCCATTGATTCGTGAGTTGATCAGTCACTTTTGTTTTCAGAGTGATTTCTAATACCAATCTTGGCTGGTGTAACACTTTTTACATCAGAGTAAACTCTCTACTCCAAATACTTTTTAGAAAAACCTCTTCTTTTGCATAAGCAAAAGTAACAATCAGTATCATGATCGTTGGGCTCACGCCAAGCAGGTGGTTGAATAACAGTCTGCGTTTTGGTACTTTCATGTTCCCAATTTGACAAATTTATTCTACAAGCATGACAAATTGAGGTTGGTACCCACGGTTTATCCAAATTTTTCATTGAAGTCCCATAACAGTTGAAGTTTGACGTTTTTATCGAATCATTAATTGATCGACGGTATTTCTCCGTTTCATACTTTCCACAAACGTGACAGAACGTATTAACTTTCTTAGCGCAAGGAGTTCTTGAACTCATTTTTTTTCTTATAATAAACAGTAACATTGAAATTCTAAAACTCACTATATACAAAAATAACGATCGACACGAAATGTAACCGCTAGACAGATTTCAAATACAAAAAGAATTTTATTACCTACGTATCCAACCGTTAGCCCGCCACTAAAACGTGATCTCTAACACGGAAAGATTTGTAGCAAAAAACGAATTTCATCACCTACACATAACACGTCATAAAAGCGTCACCAGCTCAGTGAGCCAGCTAGGGATCGAAGACTGTCGGAAGAACGGCGCGCACAAACAGCGAATGTGAACATTAGAATGCACTTTTAGGTTAGGACATCTTATAGCCTGACATACAGGAGCAATTTTGAGCTCGATTTCAGATTCAGCGCATCAAAATCCTTCGAAAATGTTAGGTCTGGTCTCTGGCTTTAAAATTTGTCGGCCTGTCTAATTTTTAACTTCTAGTATAAAAAGCGTCAATTAAAAAAAAATTGTAATCCATCAAGTTTTAATGCTTTTCACTGAAATTGCTTAAAATTAAAAAGATTAAAATATTTAAGCAAAATTAAATATTTAACAGAAAAAGTAGCCTTGTGCAGAGAAAGTATTTAAAAAGTATAATGTAAAAACACACTTTTGAATACTCAAGTCGCAGCGGCTGGGCGGCTGGACTGCTTATCGAACAGTCTAGTCGTGACGATTTATAGCCGACCTCGGGGTCCCTACCGTCGCGCGTCGGGTGTCGCGCATTAAGAAAGGGCACCATAAGATTCAGTGAGAAGCAGTCATAAACTGAAGCGCGCGATTTGAGTAGCGCTGCTCCAGTCGCGCATACAGAAACCCACGTTAAGCAAGAGCAATTGCTTATATAAAAATTCTCGCACATTGAGATAAGCATCTTCAATAGCGAGATATTTATCCTTTGTGAAATATTCCAATTTCTCACGCTCAGCCGACGTAGTTCCAGCTTTAATTTCCAGATTCAGGGTTTCACAACGCTTCCAGCATTGGTCAAGAAGTTCTGTCCGTGATTTGACAGTAGCCAATGTTAGATTGGATTTTCCAATTTTCTTAAAATTGATTTCAGTGCATAAAATATCATGAGAAATCTCTGATAACTCAGAGAATAATACATCCATTTTAACAAAAGGAAAAATTTAAATTGACAGTTGCTGATAATTCAGCTAAAATTGAAAAGTCTTAATTTGCAAACTAAAGAACTGACTTACTTTAGTTTTAAAGTGCTCTGACAAGGCGAGCAAATTTGAGTGTGCGAGAGCCTAATTATTAATAAAGTGTCAATAACTCATCACTGAAATACTACGGTCTGAATTATTCCTTTGTTAGCTAGAACGAGCCTCTCTCATTATGGGCAAATTAAAGTTTTTATCTTACCACTGGAGAAGCTTAGAAAGCGATGAAGTCTAAAATTAAGTGTGTTGACAATCATCCAAATATCAGCTGGCAAACCTGTTATTTCTTCCTTCAGGTGAAGAATAATGAAAGGCGGATCTAGTGAAGAATGACAGCATGAAAAAGTACAGTGCAGACTGTTTGGGGAAGGACGACTGCTTTACAGTACCCGCGAAGATGTTGTCACCAGCTAATATCCTTACTATGTGACCTCAAGCCGTTATATTTTCCCCCTACTTCCTGTGCTTTAACTTAATGAAATTTCTCATTTTGGTCTTTTCTGTATTAAATTTACACTTTTGAATGTTTTTTCACGATCTTCTATCCGGCTTGAAGCACCATTTATTTAATGTTTATGTTTATAAATATTTAATTTTGTCAGATCAGTAATGGACAGAGGAGAATCGTTAGAAATAATGAATAGTACATGTTTTATTTCTAGTATAGAATACTTGGCAGACTAAGACCATGTTTGAGAACCACACAAGTCACCCACTCGTTTATATATCACTGCTGCTCGCACACTGGTTTTCTCAAGCGACAAGGCTATCATCACACAGTCAAACTGAGAAATCACGTGACTTCAAAAATACATTTGAATAATAAGGAAACCGAAAATAGCTTTGAAATAGGCGATGTCGATAAATTGAATAATTTTCAATCGCAGAAAATCTCATAAAGACGAAACATTAGAACTTTAAATAAAAGTTAATGGCAACAAATGCATTGTTTAATAAAAGTCAAATTTTGTTTAAATCTAACAAATTGTACAAAACAAATTATTTGTTCAAATCAATAGAGCAAATATTTTCCATTTCTTAAAATTAACTCAAGCTTTTTTTTAATTGACGCGAAAAATTTGTTTGATTCAATTATATGAATTTAAACAAATTTTGTTGTTTGATTCAAACAAAAGTTTTTCTGAGTAGCTAATTTAAAAATGGTGTTGCAATATTTTATTCTAAACAGATATTTTTTGCTTCTTTGTAATATTCTTTAAATTTACAAATTAATTACCTACAATTTGTTAGCGATGAAGAACGTTCAAATTAGCATTCTCAGTATTTCTTAAAAGCGAACAATTGCTTAATCATTTCAATTCATCCAGTATTTAATAACATACAAAAATGCAAATTAAACCAATAACACTGCTCTGCATGAGTTTTGCGAATAAGATGGCACCTAGTGTTTCCGAATGGATTTTTCGTGCGTAATACAAATCTGGGATTAAAAACTTTCCATCACGTCACGTTTTTGAGAAAATAGGGGTTGCGGTCCCTAAAAACGGTGTTTTCAGCCATTTTTGAACAATTTTAGAGCTGAACCATGACGGAACATTCCGACAAATTTAAGATACAAAAGGAACTGAAATTTACGAAATTAGGTGGCGGCCAGCGGGCGAAGCATGGAGGTTCAGTATTGGTGGTAATCGGCGTGTTCGAAAATTTTGGTCATGATTTCTTACGAAAGGGGGGCATTTTATTCTCGAAGATAATTTTTCGGAACATCACACGCTGAACGATCCTTGTGAGTAAAAACGAACCTGACTAACAATTTTTTTTTTCAAGTCAAGGATTTTTATTGGTTAGGGAATCTGTCAAATAGAATAATTTTGAAATTTTTTCAATTTTAATTTTAAATTATTTTATTTCGTTCATAAAAGATTCTAGATTAAAATTGTTACAAGTTTACGATTTTGCTCTCTGAATATTAATATGCTCAGGGAAAATGAAAAATTGTTCAGAGGGAACTTAGAGAAAATTAAAAATAAAGTTTTCCGGTAACCCTGGTATAATATTCTTGTTATTGATTAATTTACCTTGTATTTATATTTATTTTTTTGCAGTGGCTTTCTCCACAATATTAACATTTTAGTTACAAATTTTATTATTTGTTTGAAAAGTCATCAATTTTGTTGAAAAGACATCCTTTCTGGTTGAAAATTGGATTTTTGTGTTGAAAATTCAACTAGTTTCATAGAAAATTTACTTATTTTTTTAATCTCATATTTCAATGCTAAAAAGTGAAACAAAAATCTTTTTTTGTTCAAAATTCAACTATTTTTCGAAAAATTGTCTCTTTAAAGAAAATTAATCGATTTTACTACAAATTGCATCTTTCTTTGATAAAAATTCAACGGTTTGTTTTAAAATTCAAGAATTTTGTATTAAAGTATTTTTTCTTCTTTGTTAAAAATTTATATTTTTAAGTAGAAAATGCAACTATTCTCATAAACAATTTGTTTCTCATTTAAAACACATATTTTTATGCCGAAAAGTGAAATCTTTTTTGGATAAAAATTCAACTATTTGTTTTGATTTTTTTCTTTGATTTAAGAATTCATTTATTTTAGTAGACATCAAATCTTTCGTGAATAAAAATATAACTGTTTTTATAAAAATTCGACGATTTTTTCCAAAAAGTTTCCCTTTTTATTAAAATTTTAACTGTTTCGTTAAAACGTCGTATTTTTGGGTTAAAAAACCAAGTATGATTTTCGTGGAGGATTTAATTCTTGTGGAAAAAGTATATTTTGATGTCTTTTTCGGATGGAAATTTAATTTTTTTTTAATTTGTATTTTTTATTTAAAAGTTCATCTGTTTTAGTAGAAATTTCATCTTTCTTGGATAAAAATGCTACTGTTTGCTTGAAATTTAATCTTTTCTCTGTTTGAGGATCAAATATCCTCAGATTTAACCTTTGATCCACATTGGACCGCATATCGTTTGACCAATCTCAACAGATTAAAGAGCTTTCCACCCAAAAACAAAAAACAAAATTTGACGAATTACTTCCAGTAAAAATACAGTAAAAAACATCTCTGACCACCCTCTCAACAATGAAATGATTTCAGCTTTATCTAAAGACATAATTTTGCTGTAGCTCAATCGAAAATCTCAAAAGAAGAAATAATCAGCAATTTAGAATCCACAATATATACCCTTCCACCCGAAAAAGCGAATGACATACGATGTAAGATAGCCAACATTTTACGCCAAGCTCAAGTTCCCTCCTCAAACTTAACAAAACAGGAAAAAACCGCAATTAAAGGACTCAATCAAAATAAAGATAATATAATATTACGCGCAGACAAAGGCAAGACAATAGTAATAATGAATAAAGAATACTATAGCAACAAATTCATGGACCTTCTAACTGACGATACATACAAAAAACTTAAAAAGGACCCCACAAAAGCAATAGTCAGTAAAACAAAAACTCTTCTCAAATACTCTAAGCTTGACAGCCAAACAATATCTAACTTAATACCTACTAATCCCATCTCTCCAAGACCTTACGGGGTCCCAAAAATCCACAAAGAGAACATGCCACTCAGACCGATCGTCAGCGCAATAAACGACATAGTATCTTTTTTTACGAAAGTACCAATCTCGGATACAATTAATATTATTAAATCTTTCACAAAGGACCCCGCACTAAATGTACAGGAAAATGGCTTTCGGTGGATTTAGCTGAAACTTTGTAATATTTAAGGTTACAAGTGCCGGATGAAATATCCATAAAAAATTTTTTAAAAATGGACAGTTTTAGCGCTATGCGGCGCTAAGCGCTCAAGGTCAGTGAATAAAACGAATTACAACAGATTTTGTTACAAAAGCGATTTCAACATAGAAATCACGGTTCAGATCGTGGTCTGTCATATTTTCGCCTACACCGTTAACTCATATAGCTCGCTTCTCAAAACGATCTAACGCTAAGCGCCCCAGATTTTAACTTGATTAATTCATCACTTTTTTAAAGGCAGAAATGGTACCCGAAGTAACATTAGGAACTAGTGCGTACATTCCGATAATTACATTGTACTGTTCTCAAGAGTGCCGAACGCTAAGCGATCATGATCAGTGAATAGAACGAATTACAATAGATTTAGTTACAAAAGCGATGTCAACATAGAAATCACGGTTCAGATCGTGATCTGTCATATTTTCGCCTACACCGTTGACTCATATAGCACGCTTGTCAAAACGATAAATGCTAAGCGCGCAAGATTTTAACTTGACTAATTAATCACTTCTTTAAAGGCAGAAATGGTACGCAAAGTAACATTAGTAACTAGTGCGCACATTCCGATAATAACAGTGTACCCTTCGCAAGAGGGCCGAACGCTAAGCACCCATGATCAGCGAATAGAACCAATCTCAGTAGCTTTTGCGAAATATTAAACTATTTCTGGCTCTTGATTCGGGTTCGCTTGTTCACCTCTATTAGCAGCGTCTAGAATCCTTTGTAGCAAGGAAGTTTGAGGATACTTTACGTGTTGCTGGTGACGTGCATAACCCAGGAACCATAAAACGCTTGCAATATGTGCGCAAATGCCAAGAGTTCTGGTCCCTGACTTACAGGTGCAGTAATAACTGAGAAGCGTTTCGTTATTGTCTGGTCCTATGTTATCGATCTCATTGAAAGCTATCCACAGCTGGTACCTTGTCGCATTTCGGAAAAGAGAAAATACTCGTACTCTGATCAAAGCAGGTTAATTAAGTCGCATATCTAGTTGAAACTCCTCATCTTCTTCTCGTTGTAGCTTGTCTTGAACGTAAGATGGGGAAATTTCTACTTGATACACGCCAATTTATGTGTCGCGTATTTCTTCCAGTGTAAGACGAGGAAATTGTGGTACTTGAAGTTAATGCAGGCGATTCCAATTTGCATTTACGTAGCGCATATTGTTCACTTCTACGCACGCTTGCACAATATTTAACTCACGAGCTCTCGCTATATATTCTCTTGCAAGCTCTGCTGTAGCGCCTTGCATCTCGATCACAGGATGGTATCGATTAGTTATGGCACCAGCAATACGAAAGAAGTCCCTTGGATTGTGTACATGAGCCATCGGAATGGTTTTCTCGAAGAACTTGAGAATGGACTTTAAGTGGCCATTTCTGGATTCCACTAACCATCTAGATTGCGTTATTAGCCAAGCTTCATTTGCTTCTTCCGTTACTAAGTGACTCTGTCATTGTTGGAGAAATGGTGGTATCTTGGACAAAATTCCTAAGCGTTCTAAAAGTGGTTGGGCATCTCTATATCTATGGTCCTCTATAAAAATATCAGCAATGTCGAAAAATTCTCTCATAACCTCCAATATCTCTTTCAAATTCGTTAATGAGCATTTGTGCGTAATTGTTTCGTGAGTCAAAAAAATATGGTCCTTGTATTTCAAGTATGTATCCGTCTGGAGCAACAATGAGAGCAGGTTTTACCAAGTAACGTCCTTTATGTTTGCAGAATGACTGTCGAAGTACGCGAAAGTTACTGCTCTTCTGCATGTAAGCATAAGTTCCATCGATGATATCAATAGTTCTGGGACTTTCTGGTTGTGGATCATAAAGTTCATTGGCGAATGATGTCCCGTGTCTTTCAAAGAATTCCTCTCTGCTTATCGCATGAAATCCAATGTTACCAGGCACAAATCGCAACATTAAAGACTCTCTTACAGTAGAAATGGCCATGCTTGTAGCTTGCCGGCTCGAATAAAGAAAAATCACTTTCAGAAATTTATCAGAAAGACCTTAACGCATTTTGCAAAGGAAAGTCACCATATCTTTTTTCCTCACGTATCTGGCTCCATGTCCATGTAACTGCGGAATAGGATCAAAAATGCATACAATTCTCTAAATTGTTCCTTTGTTACAGGAGCAATAGCTTCAAACTCTTCATCAGTGTAACTATCCTCATTACTAAACGCCGCGGCCGCATGAACATTTTCTTCGTTACGAAGTTGCTGCAAAAACAGAAGTAACTGCTGTCCCGGAATATTATACGGTCTATTTATCGCTTGTAGCCCAGGAAGCAAGGGGCCTAAGATGAAACCATGTTCATCCAAATGATTTAAGCATGCTCTTGTTTCTTCTGGAATGAAAATGTCCATGACAATAAAAACGTTAACTGTACATTCAATTGAAAGCCTTGGAGTATTAACATCAGCATTAAAGAACATGTACGATTGTCTGCCTGTTTGTGTAAGAAAATTCAGTCTTCAACAGCCTGGGTCACGTTGGAGCTCCTCTATCTCATTGCGAATCGATTGATTGCAATTGAGACATAACCTACTCTTATCGGCGACTTCAAGTGGTGGTCTTCGAAGTTAAAGGCGTCTAAAAATTGTAATGTTTTGCCAATCAGGATTATTATTCCCATCAATTCGAGCCATTTGTCCTGGTTGATCGACTATCGCACACATAGAAATTAACTCGAACTCTGAATGCCATTTTTTAAAACATAAGAGAAACAAGCTCTTATGGTCTTGAACGGTAGAGGAATGTATTAATAAAACGAAAGAAAAATTCAGAAACAACAAAATGTTCTATAAATACCTACTGCGTAACTCTGTATATCGTAGGTGTCTATTGTGCAGCCTCACTTTCCATGTGTATGCAATGCGCAGTCATGCACACTGTGTAACTCTATTGCGCAACATAATTTATTAGAAAATTATACTGCTCAGATATATGTATTATAAATAAGTACTGAGCGGCTGTATGTCTTAGAATCAGATACTGCGTAGCCTTACTTGTCATGTGCCTCTATTTCGCAGTTCTGAGTACCACATGACTACTGCGCAGCATGGTGTACAAAAACAGTGTACGGAGCCGATTGGTATTTTGCAGATCTCTACTACGCACTTCTTGATGCGTATTTCGTGTATAGACATCGCTTGTGTCGCTAAAGCTACTAAGATTGGTTCTATTCGCTGATCATGGGCGCTTAGCGTTCAGCCCTCTGGCGAAGTGTACACTGTTATTATCGATGTGCGCACTAGTTACTAATGTTACTTTGAATACCATTTCTGTCTTTAAAAAAGTGATTAATTAGTCAAGTTAAAATCTTGGGCGCTTAGCGTTTGATCGTTTTGAGAAGCGCGCTATATGAGTTAACGGTGTAGGCGAAAATATGACAGACCACGATCTGAACCGTGATTTCTATGTTGACATCGCTTTTGTAACAAAATCTGTTGTAATTCGTTTTATGCACTGATCTTGAGGGCTTAGCGCTGAATAACGCTAAAACTGTCCATTTTTTTGGATTTTTTTAAGGATAATTCATCCGGCACTTATAACATTAAAAATTACAAAGTTTCAGCTAAATCCACCGAAAGCCATTTTGCCACACATTTAGTGCGTGGTCCTTTCCCTTCCCAGCTCGTACTTCTGATAGAATACTGTCTCAATAATACTTACTTGTCGTTCAATAACCAATTCTACGAACAAACCTCAGGGGCAGCAATGGGATCACGTTGATGACACATTTGTCATCTGACGTCATGGACGAGATGAACTAAATATGTTTTTCGATTTTATCAATCACTTACATCCTAATATCCAGTTCACCATGGAAATAGAACAAAACGGAAAATTGCCTTTTCTGGACGTATTAGTTTACAAAAAATCTGATAACACATTAGGACATGAAGTTTACAGAAAACCCACGCATACAAACAGATATCTACATAACTCCTCCCACCATCACCCATCTCAAAAACAGTCGGTCATTAACTCCCTTGTATACAGAGCTGTGTCCATTACAGACAAAGATATCTTACAAAAGGAATTACAAAACGTTAAACAAAACCTAATGCAGAACGATTACACAAACAAACAAATTGATAAAGCAATAAGAAAATACACTCAAAAAAGCAAGTCAACACTACCAACGAAAGAAAGAGAGAGAAAAATGACCACCACCCTACCCTACATCCAAGGTGTCACAGAACAAATAGGAATAATTCTTAACAAACACAACATCCAAACCATATTTAAACCACCTGCGAAAATAGGATAACTACTAAATAACCCTAAAGATAAAAAGGCACCCCTCAGTGATTCAGGAGTATATAAAATCCCTTGTTCTTGTGGCAAAGTCTATATTGGAGAAGCAGGGAGAGCGGTGAGCCAGCGTATTAAGGAACATGAGAGTAAAGTCACGCTAAAATATTTCACGCAGTCAGCACTAGCTGAACATCATATTGAAACAGGACATAACATTTTATTTCACGAAACAACAGTCATTGCAAAAACGCACAACAAATTTCCAAAAAAACATAGAGAAGCAATAGAAATCTTAAAACACCCTAATAACATCAATAGGGACAATGGATATAATACCAATCCGATTTGGTTTTCCGTTCTCCTGAATTTAAAAAAAAAAGATTTGATTGGCTATTCAAGTTCGACCAGTCCCCACGTTGGGGCGCTTTGGCCAATCACAGGCATCGTAGAGAGTATACCTAAGAACAACATGACCTGATACCTCAGTTTCAGGTCAACCCTGAAGATGTGAACTGCAATGTTCCCGAAACGTCGGCAAACAATTCGCAGTTTTTTACACGAGTGAAACCCGAAATATCTCTTATTATCAGCAACTTTTTTTGTTGAAAATTTTGGTTGAACTACTTTTTAAAGAAATTATTTGTTTAGGTAGCATTCGTATTTTAGTTGGAAGTTAATTTGCTTGGTTGCAAGTTTAGCTATTTTGCTACAAATTAATTTTTTTGATGAAAAATTATATTTTCTGGTTGACAATTCAATTTTTCACACAAAAATTACAAACGAATATTACTTATAAAAAATAAAACGACATTTCGTATACAT
Organism: Belonocnema kinseyi; assembly: GCF_010883055.1. NCBI lineage: Eukaryota > Metazoa > Arthropoda > Insecta > Hymenoptera > Cynipidae > Belonocnema > Belonocnema kinseyi. The sequence continues at coordinate 28,171,970 of NC_046659.1, read as the reverse complement.
TATGTGAGTAAATTTCTCTAAACAAGTAATGTATAGACATTAGTGGTGGTTCATTAATTTTAATATAAATTTGCAGTATATAATTGCCTTAACAATTAAAATTAAAATAAGACTATATGCGAACAAAGTTTATATATAAATAACTATGTTATATAATATACTCAATACTTAAATGTCAAAATAATTCTTATCATAAAAGATGGGCTTTGATGATGAATTTAACACAGCGAGTGTACATATAACATAGATACGTAAGAAGTCGTTAGTATTAACTTCAGGTATATTTTCTTCCTGTTTTTATTCTTAGGACAAATATAGACTTAATTTTTTATATTAAAATAATGAAACAACAAAAATTTTTTAAACTCTAGGAATTTTCATATACAGTAACTGAAAATTCCTCAACTGCAAGATAATTTTGTGATACATGTCACTGGAGTTTCATGCAGTTACCGTTGCTGAAGTTTCTGTTACAGTTTCGGAAAATTTAGAAACGGTTTCTGCATAAAGCTTTAGGGGTCTATATTTGTGGGACATTGCCCTACGTAGTAGGGTTTTATCAAACAGACAAACTGCGCCGTATTCTTTTTTGGTAAATTAGGATACGCAGTAGAGTCCTGTTTTGCAAAGGGCTACGCGGTATAGATGTACGATATAATAGGATGCGCAGTAGAATATTGTAGTGCTTAGAGCATAAGTCTGTGCAGTAGTGACCTAAAATATGTAGACACACGCTTTAAAATAATCTGCGAAACAGCATGATCTGCGTATGCTGTGTTTGCACATAATTCTGTGCAGTAGAGTCCTGCAATGCCCAGAGCTGCACAATAGAGACATATGGTAAGCAAGGCTGCGCAGTAAATAGACATAATATTTAGGGATGCACCGTAGGTATTTATTAGATATAGAGCTGCGCAGTAGGTATTCATGGCACAAAAAGCCGCGCAGTAGACTTTTGTGATAAATTAGACTGCGCGATGAATATTTAAGATATTGAGGGATTCGTAGTAGATATCTGCAAAACACCAATCGGCTCCGTACACTGTTTTTGTACACCATGCTGCGCAGTAGTCATGTGGTACTCAGAACTGCGAAATAGAGGCATATGACAAGTAAGGCTACGCAGTATCTGTTTCTAAGACATTGAGTCGCACAGTACTTATTTATAATACATATATCTGAGCAGTATAATTTTGTAATAAATTATGCTGCGCAGTAGAGTTCTACAGTGTGCATGGCTGCTCATTGTAGGCACATGGTAAGTGAGGCTGCGCAATAGACACCTACGATATACAGAGATACGCAGTAGGTATTTATAGAACATAGGGATGCGCAGTATTTTTGTGATAGATAAGACTACTGCACATGCCTTTGTATAGTATGTTGGCCTAGACTTCTACTAAAAATACCTAGCTACTTCAAGGCTGTATTGTGCATCTTTACGTAACACAAACCTCTACTGTGCACCCCTACATATAGTAGATGTCTACTGTGCGATTTTATGTACCACATAATTCTATCGCGTACCCCTTTGCACTTTAGGACTGAACTGTGCAGATTCACGAGCCCTACATCTCTACTGCGTATCAATGGACTCTACTGCGCAGATTAATCTACTACAATAATGCGCAGGACCGCGAATTTCATGACTCTATTGCGCATACATGTGCATTTCAAGATTTTGCTGTGTAGCCCTGGACATTACAAGCTTCTACTGCGCCGCCTTACTCATTACAGGGTTTTAATTCAGCAGCCCTGTAAAGACCCTGGCGGACCGAAGGAACCGAATGGAGCCTCTACAAAGTACCTGTAAAGACCCCATTGGGTCCCCATTCGGTTCCTTTTTTAAAAACTCGAAAAAAGAGCAATTACAACTTTTAAATTGTTGAAATTTGGATTCTACGTTTAAATTCCATACAGAAGGTCATGGAATAATCGCAATAATTTTCTTTGCAACGGTAAAACGTTTAAAAACATATAAGATGTATAATGCCTGTTGACTGCAACTTATAGGCGATGCGTTTTAAGTGTAGCACTCAACAGGCATTTTACGTCTTATATGTTTTTAAACTTTTTACTGTTCCAAACAAAATTATTGCGATTATTCCATAACCTTCTATATGGAATTTCAACCTACAATCCGAATTTCAACAATTTAAAAGTTGATTTTGCTGTTTTTTCGAGTTTTTTTTAAAGGAAGCGAATGGAAATCCAATTGGGTCTTTACGAGTACTTTGTAGACTCCAGTCGGTTCCTTCGGTCCGCCAGAGGAGCCGATCTTCCGCACACCTGCACCCCCTGCCCTTTACCCGAATCCTAAGTAACAGTGTGCGCGCGCGGCTCCCAGTTCAGAATTAGTTGTCTGCTCGTGTCGCTTACTCCCTTGACTGAAAAGAGAATAGAGGAAAAAGAGGAACAGAATTGCACTTCTATCAGATTTGAATGATAAACTTCGTCATATTTGATTAACGAGTTTTAATTTATTTTCTCATATGATGTCAAACTCATGATAATCCTATTCAGTTGTTAATTATTGATAAAACTCAATATAATATCAAGCCTAAAGTTCTAAACTTTTATCTGTTATATCACATAAAGTTAGATAGTTGATCTGACAATTAATACCATCGAGCTCATTTTCTCTTTCAAGAAAAGAATTTAATTTTCAACATAAAAAGATAAATTTTTAACAACAAATGTCATAGTTGATGTTTTTAGAAAAAAATATTTGTTAATTTAAATCAAACATATTTGAATTTAACTAAAAATGCTGAATTTTCGATAACATTGTTATCTACCCCGGTGCGTTAGTGAAAGGAGGGGTAAATGAACAGTGCAGTGGGGGGGGGG
>NC_046659.1:28168077-28169106 GCF_010883055.1 Belonocnema kinseyi | reverse complement strand
TAGGTATATATGAGCCTAAAGGTGAGGGGGGGAGCGGTGTGTGGGATTCCCACTCGTGCGAGAGTTTGGTAGTGATCGGGAAAGAAGGTAGGAGACACGGCTCTGGCCGGGCGGAAACTATTTGCGCGGCGCAGGGGAAACCTGAGCCGGTGAGGACGGCTGCTGTCGAGCGGCGATCCACGTGTCTAATCCCCGCATACCCTGAGGGGGATTCCTTTGGCTCGAAGGGGGAGGTAACTGTACCCGCTTGATTTCCCCTTTTAAGAGCTTCTGCCAAGCTGACAGGCCGTCCATAAATACGTGAATCGTAGGGCCGTGGCTCCTGGAAGGTACTTAAAGTATGTGGTCGCGACGTTGCTCCTCCTGGAACTGTCGGCGCGCCTCTTCTTCCTGGTGACGCGCCTCTCTTCTTAAACGATCGCGCTCTTGGTTGGCACGACGCACACGTTCTGCATTGTGTGCTCGTCGAGCGGCTATCCGTCGTTCGCGCTCCTCGGGAGAAAGGGCGGCTTCCTCCGCCTGCCTTTCTCGACGGCGTCTCGTCCGAGGATTAGGATGCGACAATTTGTTGGCCCCTGTCATCAAAGGGTTTCAAGTCTGTCGCGGCCCCATACACGCGGTGAACGTGCGGAAACACTACTACACCCTCCGGAGAGAGTGTCAAGACACTCGGCCCGCTTTCTGGCCCCTTCGGTAGTGGCTTGTCAACCTCTAGGCCGACTAAGTGCACTACAGGAGGGGATTTACTGTACGAGAGGAGAGCAACCTTTCGGCCGAAACTCCACTCGTCCAGCGAAAGGCACCGAACGTTTCCTACGGTAGGACTAACTGGTTGCCCAGGCACCACAGACACAAACACTTTGCGAAAAAATAAACACGTCGTCACTCACAACGAGGAAAACCGAAACACTTGACCGAAAGAAATCTAGGATAATGAAGAACCTAGCTCACGAGGAAATTCCACGCGATTCCTGTCGTTGATGGTGCAGAAATTGGCACTCGATGATTCTGGAAGTGGGGGGGGGGGGG
>NC_046659.1:28167679-28168067 GCF_010883055.1 Belonocnema kinseyi | reverse complement strand
TTCACCAGCAGTGGCGAAAAGTAACGCTTCGAGAGAAAAAGAGAATAGATGTTGGCTGAATTTAAAAGAACACTTTATTTCTTACAAACGGGACGAGGCAGAGCAGATCTGACCTGTCTAAGATTCACAACTCAACTGACTCTTACATGACTAACTGGACTCTCGGTGCCCGCGTGTGAAGCTGACCGAGAGCGGTGGGAGCGGCAACGGGCCCGCTGATTGGCCGTGAGGCCGACAACGGAGTCGCAGCCAAGCAGTGGGGGAGCGCTGCCGCGAACGCACTGCCTCGGTCCAGTGATCCCAGATCTGAAACGAGATGCGGTCCAATACTATGACAGGGCTATGTCCGTGTGAATATAGTAGGAGACGCTGTAAATGACTGAGTTGC
>NC_046659.1:28164558-28167579 GCF_010883055.1 Belonocnema kinseyi | reverse complement strand
GCGCGCAACTCAGTCATTTACAGCGTCTCCTACTATATTCACACGGACATAGCCGTCTCATAGTATTCGACCGCATCTCGTTTCAGATCTGGGATCACTGCCTCGGTCTTCATGCGTCGACCGAGAAAATTCATAAGTTGGTAATCTATATATATATATATATATATTTATATATATTTTAAATCAAATTTAAAAATATAAATAAACTAACGAGCGATCTTAAATTTAAAATGTAACCTATGATTTATCGTAGCTTCATGATTCTCGAAGAACCATGGAGCTACGACGAATAGAACGGCCGTTGGGGTTTTTATTAGCCTAATTATTTATTTAAATTTTTTGAATATTTAATTTTTAAACAAATAATAATAAAAACTACTAACTCCAACGCCCTTTCTATCCCGACTTCAATTAATTGGATTTACTTAGTACCTAGGACGAGATAACTCGAAATTCATGGTAACTTATCTTAATTCCTCTCGTAATGTATCTTAATATTAGTCCGGCCGTGTTAACCGGGGGGGGGGGGGTCGCTAATTATTATCCTTTTTTTATTGGAATTAATATGTTTATAATTTTCATTAAATATTTTCTCTTCCCCTTCAATCATCCATGTTGAAGGGGAGAGGGCCGCGATCACCCGTTGAACCTCGGTTGAGTTATAAACAAACGGCCACCTCAAACTACAGGCTCGTTGTCTTATTTTCAATTTGTTGATTTCTCTTATTTTCTTTTAATTTATTTGTCTTTAACCGCCATGTATTTCGAGGTGCCGGTTGAGCTCTCCGGTTACGCCAGTTCGCTAGAAAAGGAAGAGTAGAGAGGATAGAGCGAGGAAGGAGAATAGAGAAAGGAAGAGAGAGGGCGCGCGTGGGAGGGAGTGAGAGAAACACTGGCGTACGTGGCAAAGCCCGCGGCAATGTTTTCGCGTGGAACGAAAACAAAGCAGCAGGCTCGTGATTTTCTACAACCAAGGGTCTACTGGACCATTGCAGCTACGCAGGCACGCGGCAGATGTGCCAGAACAATGTTAATGTCTTTATGAGGGGGTAGGCAAACTCGTCTTTCGAATCTCAAGAATCCCCAATTTGTCACGTAAGTCCTTCACTTAGAATTGCCTCTCGGAAAATTCCAAATGAAACCGTGTGAACAAATTGCTGGATCCTTGAGATTCTCAATCTGTCGTTGTGACATGCAACAACATACTTGAATCATCCACTAAAGTAGATGTGTTTTCAATCCAAACAGTTGCATTTTTAACAAAAAAAGAAGAAAGATTTGCTATCAAATACGATTTTTTTTAAATTCATACATTTTTCAACAACAAAAAAGTGAAATTTTTAACCAAGAAAACTATTTTTTTTCAAAAAGACAAATTTTTAGCACAACACATGAATTTTTATTGAAAAAGACAAATTTTCAACAAAATATTAAAAATCTTTATACTTTCGCCTATGATCGCTTATTCTTTAGAAATTAAAAAATATATTTAATTTTGAATGGCTACAATTTTATGTAATAAATATATCACGTATTCATCACATTTTACTTGCAATAACCCTACATGACTAAATACAAAATTCCGAAAAAAGAGTAAATGGACATTTGAAATCTTACATAAATGCACGTTCCTCACATTGTAAGGAAATTTCTTTAGATTCCCAGAAAATTGTTTAATAATTTTTTATTTTGAAAAATTAACTTTAGAATAATGTTCTAAAAGATTTCAAAGTATTTCCAAAAAATTTACGATAAAGAATTTTTTAGAAACTTTCAAGAAAGGAAAAACATTTAGAATGATTAAATATCTTTAAAAGATTCCAAAAAATGGTTAATTTGAAAATTATAGAAATTATGATAAAATTGTAGATTTTTTACAATTTTGTAAAGAAAAAGAAGCTTTTTATGAATTTGGAAAGGTTTTGAGAGAGTCAAACAAAATTATCTACTTTGACGGGGAAATTTAACGTTGTTTTCTCGAAGATTATTGCAATTATTGAAATATTTTTGCAGAATTGTTTAAAAATTGTGGTTTAAATAATTTTCAAGTTTGAAAAAATAAACGAAAATTATACATTGCAAACAAATTTAATTAATTTTAATGAATTCATTTAAAAATTTGCTTTTCGTGATCATTATTTTAATTAATTTATTCATTTATTTATTTTTATTTATATTTATTTATTTTCATTTACGAGAAAAAGGAAATTTTCATTATACTAGTTTTTACACTATGCATGCACTAAAGTTATTTCAAGCTAAAAAATTCATAGTTGTTAAAAATGATTTATGAAATCGAGCGAAATATTTTAATACCAATTATAACTAGTTTTAGAAAAGACCTCAAGGGGAACTTTATCAAATAAGTATTTCATTATTTCCATTGTTTATTTAAAAATAGTTTTTAGGGTTTAATGTTTTTTTTCTCACTTTAGATAAAAGTTGCAACTATTATTTAACCATAAATCTGTAGGGTTTATTTTATTCCTTAAAAGATTCTCTGTAAATCTCATTAGTACGTTTTTATTAAATAAAACGTTTATTTAGGGATAAATAAAAGTTGAACTATTTAAAATTGGTATGCCTCAGTAATTAAATAATTTATTAAAAAATGGAGCAGACAACTAATTTCGAACTGAACGCTGGATTGCGCTAGACTGAGAGTTGTACACGGCAGTGATCCCAGATCTGAAACGAGATGCGGTCCAATATTATGACAGGGCTATGTCCGTGGGAATATAGTAGGAGACGCTGTAAATGACTGAGTTGCGCGCGCAACCCATTTCTCCTCTTCTGAATTTGAAAACTCGAAGATGCACGATTGCCGGTCGGAGCACTTCGTCGATTCTATTTATATATCTATCTGCTGACAGCTAACTGCTTTGAAATAAATTCAGTAGATTGGGATTTTAATATTTCCAGATTTCGATGCCGACGATTCTCATGATTTGAATAGATCGCGCCCCTCTTGATATTCGTATATTTTGAGGTTATGTTATTTCATGCATAAAAAATAAATTA
>NC_046659.1:28156429-28164458 GCF_010883055.1 Belonocnema kinseyi | reverse complement strand
GCGCGCAACTCAGTCATTTACAGCATCTCCTACTATATTCACACGGACATAGGCCTGTCATAGTATTGGACCGCATCTCGTTTCAGATCTGGGATCACTGGTACACGGTGCGCGTGCACGAAACCCGATGCATGGGCTAAAGAGTAGGGGGTGAAGGTGTGCGAAAGATCGTCTCGAGTCCTGTATTCGGAGCAGCCCCATGCATCGCCCCCACTTTTCGGTTTTCTTACGATCGGGAGGGGAATTGTCGGTTAAACTAATCCAACAGATGGCGCCACAAAAAGGAGGTCTGTCTCTTTCATTGAATTGCATTAAGAAAAAGCAAAAATAATTGAAAACTTGATGCTGTTTGCAAATAAACAAAAAAATAAAAGATGAAAAAGTAAGAGTAACTATTACTAATTATTAAAAAAAAAAGAAAAAGTCATAAAAATATGTAGTTTAATATGAATAAAATTGAATTGTGAGATACATTTTGAAAGCAGTTCGAACTTTATATTTTTGTGATTTATTTTCCTGATATTATTGATTTTATTATTTGTTCTAGTTAAAAAAATATTTATAATTGAAATTATTAATGTAGCTAATGAAAAAATTAATCATATTTAAGACTTCAATGACAAAAACATTTAAAACATATACATGATCAGAAGAATTAATAAAAAATATATGATGTATATCAAATATAAATATAATAATAATTAAAATATAAAAGACTACATCTTAAGTTATACAGTAAAGAATCTTTGTACCTTCAAAATCTTAACAATTTCAAGTTTTGAAGAAAATATTTTTTTAAGGTAATAGTAATTGCAATTAAAATGTTTGAGAGAATAATTTGGCAAAAAGTCAATGAAAAGACTAATAAATGAGAAAATGGATTTAACATTATTTGATATAATCTATATATTTATTTAAATTGAACCGAAAATCATATATACATTTATACAGTGCAATCATTTATTTGTTGCTTAACCTTGAAAGCTTTTTGTCGCTGCATTCCACCCCCAATAATTTTATTAAAAATTTTTTATTTAAAGGAGATTTTGATTTGAATAGTTAATTATATCCTTGTAAGCCTCATTTCTAAAATGAAAAGACTATAAGCTATTAAACTCCATAAAAAACGTGCCGTACTCCTGACGCACAGTAGGAGGACATTCACTTTTTTCGTTTAGCTTGACGTTCCGAACTTTTGTCTTCTCTATTTGTTTATTTATAATTTTTCTACTCAAAGTATGAAAAAACTGAAATTTTGTACATAATAATTTTTCACGCTTTAATAACTGATCAGGAAAACTTTATATTGTCTTAAATTAATGTTTATGGACTCATAAAATACAAATAATTTGCTTATCATTCCATTTATTTGTTGCAAACTAATTTGACAAACAAATTAACAAACAGTCTTATTATCGGTAAAATTTATTGTTGCTAAAAGAACTTCACATTAATGTAGGAATGACATTTAATAACAAAAATAATTTAAAAGTTTATAATAACTATTGTTATAAACAATTTTTGTGGCAAAATATTAGAATTTGAGATTTTTCAAATTATTATTTTCTTCAAGTCCCACAAAGACTTCAGGTATTCCTTAAAACAATGAATATTCAATAATATATTTGATAAAATATAACAATTTAAATTTTTGTAAACGCATTAGATAAACAAATTCAAAATTTTGGTCCTTTCGCATAGAAATTTTTTTTTACACTGGAAATGTTTTAAGCTGTTGGACGAATAACTGCTAGTCACAAAAATATTTGAGAAGTTAACAATAACCATTGTTATAAATAATTGTGGTGACAAAATATCCAAATGTAAGATTTTATCAAAATTTTTATTTTCTTTAATCGCTAAAATGGCTATGAATATTTTTAAAAAAATGTATCTTTGATCATATTTAGTGGAATATAACAACTTACATTTTTATAAACAACTTACATAAAAAATTTCCTAATGTTGGCAGTTTCACTTGAAAAAAGTCGGGTTTTTAATCGTAATAGATTGGAATGAATCATAATACTGCATGCTAAGATTCCATCAATACAAAATCTTTTGACAATAACCCACCAGTTGGCCATCAAAGAAAATTGAAAAAATTGAAAGAAAATCTAGCCATTGAAGGAAATTATAATTTGGAAAATCTCAAATTCTAATATTTTGCCACAAAAATTGTTTATCACAGTGGTTATTATAACCACTGTTATTATAACCAATGTTTTAATTATTTTTGTTATTAAATATCATGCCTAAATTAATGGGAAGCACTTTTAGCAACAAAAAAAATTTCACCGATAATAAGACTTTGTTCATACTTTGACTGGAAAAATTATTAATAAAAATATAGAGGAGACAAAAGTTTGGAGAGTCAAGATCTATAGAATTTAATGATCTCTAATTTAAAACAGAAAAATTCAAAATTGTAAGACAATCGAAGGCTCTGGACATTTTTGAATGAAAAAAGTGCATTTCCTCCAATTTCGCGTCATGGGTACAGTACGTTTTTTAAATATATTTTAATAGTTCATAGTTTGTTTATTTTAGAAATGAGGTTTGCAATAATATAATGAACAATTTAATTCAAAAGATCCTTTAAATTTAAATTTTTAAATAAAATTATTAGGGGCCGAATGCAGCGAGAAAAAAGCTATCAAGATTAAGCAACAAATAAATTATTAAACTGTATAAATGTATGTATGATGTTTGGTTCAATTTAATTAACTACATACATTATATTAAATAATATTAAATCCATTATCTCATTATCATTTCCGTCATTGACTTTTTACCAAATGATTCCCTCAAACATTTTAATTACAATTACCACTAATTTTTAAAAATATTTCCTTCAAAACTTGAAATTGTTAAGATTTTAATGGTACGAAAATTCTTTACTTTGCCACTTGCATAATTTAATTATTATTATATTTATGTTGGATATAAGTAATATGGTTTTTATTAATTATTCTGATTATGTATATGTTTTAAATATTTATGTCATTGAAGTCTTAAATATTATTAATTTTTTCATCAGCTACAGTAATTATTTCAACAATAAATAATTATTTAACTAGAACAAATAATAAAATCAATAATGACAGCAAATTAAATCACAAAAAAATAAAGTTCAAACTACTATCAAAATGTACCTCAAAATTAAATTTTATTCATATTAAACTACATATTTTCATGACTTTTTCTTTTTTTTAAATAATTAGTAATTGTTGCTCTTATTTTTTTATCTATTTTTTTTGTTTATTTGCAAACAGCCTCAAGTTTTTAATTATTTTTGCTTTCTCTTAATGCAATTCAATGAAAAAGACAGATCTACTTCTTGTGGCGCCATCTGTTGGATTATTTTCACCAACATTTCCCCTCCGGATCGTAAGAAAACCACTATTAAATACACCTACGCGGTCGAGGCAGAGGGCTGATTCGGAGAAATAATAAGGGGACCGATCATGCTAACACAGCGTCTCGAGTTTTGACTGCGGTAACTGTATATTTATTGCCAGACTTAGGCGTTTAAACGCAATGCTCCAAGCAATGGGACATGCGCACTGTGATTTCCTATCTCCTTTTCTCCCGCAATAAATGTGCGAGTGAGTGCCGTGTTGAATCACACCTAAATACTGGGGTTATTTACCTGTAAATATTGTCAATTGAGTTTTTCAATATACGTGCTTATTTATTTCTGTGTGTTTTGTAGAGAATTAAGTTGACAAATTGTGACCTAGAAAGTATGGGTAAGTAATACAGATTTAATTGTAATCATTAAATTATATAAAATGTGCAGATTGAATAATGTGACAGTATAATATTAAGTAATATGTTGTTGTGGTTGTCAAGCACTGGCACTCACTCGCACACTTCTCGTGGCAGTTTCTCCAGAACGTGGGATTTTTCGGTCCCCACCACTCTCGCATCTGGGAAGACACATTCAAACGTAGCGTGTAAAATTCAAAAGAAGTCAAAAGTCAAAAAGACGAATTATCTAGAAAAAGTTGCATTTTTAAGCGAAAAATATGAGCTGCCAATCAAAGAGTTAAACTTTTAACCAAATAATTAAATTTTCAACCATAATTATAAAACCTTGTTAAAAAAAAGCGTATTTTTTTACAAAGTAGTTCAACTCTTAGTGACATAATCGACTTTTAAACCCAAAAAGATTTACAGTTGATATTTCAACCTAACAATTGCATTTTTAACCAAAAATGTTTCATTTTTAACCGAAAAGATTAAATTTCTACCAAACAAGGTCAATTTCCAACAAAATACATGAACTTATAACGAAATTATTTAATTTTAAAGTCAAAAAGAGTATTATCTACAAAAAAGCTGAATTTTTAACCCAAAAATATGATTTTTCAACCAAAATGTTAATTTTCGACCGAATAGTTTAACTATCTATCAAATTGTTGACTTTTAACGGCCAAAAGATGCATTTTTTGCAAAACAGTAAAATTTTTCACAAAAAAGTTAATTTGAAGGCAAATAGTTGAATTTTCAACTATAATTATGAATCCTTAATAAGAAAAAAATAATTTTGTCACTAAGTAGTTCAACTTTAATTAAATAATCCAATTTTCCACCCAAAAATGATGATTTTAATTTTTACAACAGAACGACTTTGTAACCAAAAAATATTTACAGTTGATATTTCAACTGAAAAATATAATTTTCAACCAAAAAGTATAAATTTTCCATAAAACAATTTAATTGCTACAAAGAAAGACGAATTTTTAACATAATACATGATTTTTCAAACAAAAATGGTAAAGATTAATTTTCAGTTTCAAGAATGTATTTTCAACGAAAGAGATGTACTTTCAAATAAAAAGAAATAAATTTTAACAAAGTAGTTGAACTTTTGATAAAAAAGAGGACTTTTTTACAAAATAGTTACATTTTCAACAAAATAATTAATTTTTCAACCAAATAATTAATTTTTCAACCAAATAATTGAGTTTTTATCCAGACGAGATGAATTCCAAAATCGCCAATTTCTTTAATTTCTTTCAAATGCGGATCAAGATATAAATGGGACTATTTTAATATAACATAATTGAGCGCCTGACAATAAAAAGTGGAAATTTCTCGTTGGTGAGTAAGAAGCAGCTATAGAAAAGTGCCTAGAAAAATGGATATAACTTCACGGCTGTAAAAATTAGCAATAGAATATTGGCTGTAAAATGTAGACAACGGTGCTCGGGCCGTAAGAAAGGGGATCAGAAAAACTTGACAGTAGGAAGTGGACAAACGTGTCGGTCAATCGGCTCTGTTACACGCTGCTTTCAGTGGCGAACTAGCTATTAGGAGTTTTTTGGTAAACTGAATTTTCACTGAATTTTTCATGGCGTCCAGGCCTTCATGAGAATGAAAGAAAGTTCATGGCAACGTTTTAAACGATTGCTTTGCGATGAATTCTAAGAGAAAATTGAAAAGAGATCACAAAACATTTTTTATTATTTCCTAAAATTTTTTAAAAGTGGGTAAAATATTTATTAGATTTTTGCAATTTTTCGATATCAGATAATTTTAGAAAAATTAAGGAACATAATTCTTTAAAGCTTGCTTGTGCAATTTTTTTGTACTTTTTGTTTAAAGTTCATGTTGGTTTAAATAATGTACTTTCAAATTTGAGTCGGTTTTAGAGGCGTTCAAAAATTTTAAACGATTAAAAAATAATTAAAATTTGTAAAGATTCTTGAAGAATTTTGTAAGATTTGACGAAAATTTTTAAAAATTTAGGTTCCTAGGAATAATTCAAATAATTTTTTATTTCGTAAAATTAATTTCAAGGGATTAATTAAGAACATTTTAAAACATGACAAGAGATTTTAAAAATTATCAAAGAAGAATCTGAATTATTTCAAAGGCACTTTTTTTTAATTTTTCAGAATTAAGCAACAACCAGGAAAAAGGACGTGATTAGAAAAAAGAATTTTTTTTATATTCGTGTTCAAATATTAAACGATTTATTATGTTGAATAATCAACTTTAGAAGAAAATTGAAAAAAGTTTTTAAAAATAAAAAACGATTTCCTAAAATTTTCTGCAAAGAGTGTTAAATATTTTTAAGTGAAATAATCCAAATACACTTTTTGAGGTTAGGATTCTTTTAGGTTTTGTTTTTTTGGGTTAAGTTACTTTTTGGTGAGATACTTCAAGGGTTAGGATTTTTTTCGGCTAGGCTCCGTCCAGGTTAAATTTCTTCTGGATGAGATTGTGTATGGGTTAATTATCGTTCGAGTTTGGTCACTTTTGAGTTAGGTTTCTTTTTGGTCAGGTAACTCAAGGGTTGGGTTTTTTGGTTAGGTTTCTTTTGAGTATGATTTTTTCTGAATTAGGTTTTTTTTTAATAGGTTACGTTATTCGAAAACTCTTGATCCCATAAAATTACTTTCTAAACCTTAGGCTCACTTTCCCAAACTTCACGGAACGCCACGTATTATAACGAAACTTTCCGCAACTCAGATCTGCAAGGGATATAATAGTATATTATGAACCGCTGACGAAATACGTCACTAGTAGTGCATACGATACTTAACATGTCGATGATGTCACATTTACATGTCAATGATGATGCACAATATCCAATCATTATAACGTTCGTTTCAGTTAAATAGACGATCATTCAATTGTAAACGCCGATGAAAAGAGAAAAATGTCGCAAGAGTCTAAATAATAATAGGATTTCAAATGTGAGTAAGTTTAAGAGATATTCAGAAATTTTAATAGATTAAAACATAATTAATACTTGTAAAGATTTTTGAAGAATTTTGTAAGGTTTCACGAAAACGGAAAAAATTAGGTTCCTTAGAATAATTAAAATAATTTTTTATTTTGAAAAGTTAATTTCAACAGATCATTGAAGAACAATCCAACACCTGACAAAAGATTTAAAAAATTATCAAAGAAAAATCTGAATGACTTTACAGGCAACTTTTTTAAATTTTGCAGAATTATGAAACAATCAGGAAAAGAACGAGATTAGAAAAAAAGTATTTTGTGAATATTCGCATTCAAATTTTAAACGATGTTTTATTTTGAATAACCAACTTTAAAAGGAAATTGTAAAAGTTTTTTAAAAATATCAAACGAATTCCTACAATTTTTTGCAAAGAGTGTTAAAGATTTTAGAGCGAAATTTGCAAATCCGTAAGATTATCACATTTTTTAAATATAAAAAGTCAAGTCAATTCAGGAAAAATTAAGTAGAATTCAAGAGATTCAAAAATAATTGAAACTTTAGAAGATTATTAGAAATACAAATTTTTAAGCTGTCAAAAATAAATTTTAGGAGCTTTTAGCGAATCTCGAAATGTCAAGAGCATGAACAAAATTTCTTTAAGGCCATGTTACGAGTGGGTCACGTAACCAGATTTCTACCTTACCCTCACTTTTCTTACTTCCCAACTTATTTTCACACGAAGCGCCACATCGAGTTGAAAATTTGGGATAATAAATAAGAAATATTAAGAAAGGCGGGTCTGCTCCTAAATTTTAATAATTATAAGAAAAGCAAAAAAAAATTATTTACAACAAAAAACTTTTTTGATAATTACACAAATTTAGGAGCAGACCCACCATTCTTAGTGCTTCTGGTTAGTATCCCAAATTTCCAACTCGATGTGGCGTTTTGTGTTATTATAAGCAGGGACTGAGAGCGACATGCGTGAAGAACGTAAAATTCGCTTCTCGCCATCTTTTCTCCTGTTTATATTTTCTCAGCGTTACGAGCGAGAGTGCTCGATGCGAGCTCAGTGATCCCAGTCTGAAACGAGATGTGGTCCAATACTGTAACAGGGCTATATCCGTGTGAATATAGTAGGAGACGCTGTAAATGACTGAGTTGCGCGCGCAAACCATTTCTCCTCTTCTGAATTTGAAAACTTGAAGGTGCATGATTGCCGGTCGAAGCACTTCGGTGATTCTATTTATATATCTATCTGCTAACTGCTTTGAAATAAATTCAGGAGATTGGGATTTTAATATTTCCAGATTTCGATGCTGGCGTTTC
>NC_046659.1:28146774-28156329 GCF_010883055.1 Belonocnema kinseyi | reverse complement strand
TCCACAATCCACTCACCTCAAATTTCACCACAATATCAGAAAAACTCAGCATCCACAATTCCCACTACTTTACGCTTTCATACCGGAAACGGAAGTCGAATTGAGAATTCATTTAGTTCGTTAAAAATTGATTTTTTTATTAGAACTTCTTTTCTATTGATTTAATATGACTTATTTAGATAAAGATTAAACATTCCATTTTTCGTTAAAAATGTATTATTTTAGTAGAAAATTGAATTAGATTGTTGAAAGTTCATATATTTTGTTAAAAATTAAACTATTTTGCTGAGAAAAATTGTTGTTGTAAAATTATTTTTTAAATTGATAATGTAACCATTTTGCATTGAAAATTTATCTTTTTATTAAATTAGTTTTTTTTTGTTATTTTAAAATTTACTTTTGAAATTTTGAATTTCTGTTTGAGGTAGAAAGTTATTCCTTTAAAAATTAAATTGTTTGTTTTCTGATTAAATTTTCTGCTTCAAAAATAAATATGTTGTTGAAACTTTCTTTTTGTGGGTAATAGTTATTTTTTACTGAAAATGTAACTATGTGGTTGAAACCTCATTTATTTTGTTAAAAAATTGGATTTTTGGAAGAATATTAGCCTTTTTGTCCTTTAATTCATTTATATGTTGAAAATTTCACTATTTTGTTGTAAACCCAATATTTCTTTAAAATTCAAAAATAATCTTCTGAATTTCAAATTCAACTGTTCTATTTTTGATTCAAAATTATTTTTTTACCTGAAAATTAATTTCTTTGGCTGAAAATTGAACTATTTTGTTAAAAATTCATTCTTTTCATCAGAAAATTTAACTAGTCCATTTTTCGTTCAATACTTATTGTTTTGGCTTAAAATTCGTTTCTAAAGTTTAAAATTGAACAATTTTGTTAAAAATCTTTTTTTTATTTTTAAAAGCTAATTTTATACTAACACTATGACTAAGATATGCAGCAAAAAAATTTGAAACATTTTGGGCCCTGAAATCTGGCCCCCTATATATATTTATATACAGTAAATGGTATTTTCCTCCTCGTAACAAATCTCATGATTCTATGGTAACTTAGGATTTCCAAACCAGAATAAATTTGAGGAGCAGCTGATTAGATCGTCATTCATGAAGTCGGGCCAGCTCGGATTCCTGTTCGCACATTTTCGACTTTACACGAGGCTAGTCTTCGCAGCAGCAAAATGGGGGGAAGCTTCTCTCTTGATTCTTGTGTCGTTTTACCTCTCGCCAGTTGTTAGTTCGTTTTTGCTCTCGCGTGTTTTTACTTCGCTTTTGCATACGTTTTTTTTTAGTTCGCTTTTGCTCTGAGCGTGTGATTTAAGACTAGCTGCGACCTGTGACGGCGGCTTCGCCGCCGCGGAGTAACTGTACATTTTACTGCAGTTTCTCAGTTGAAAATTGGTCGTATAAACTCAGAAACCTTCGTGGGCTCATGCACAACAACTTTGATAAAGATCATCACATGATCAAATGCATAGTTTACGATTCTATAAAGGACATACAGACAAACATTCATTTTTGTATATATAGAGAAGATAGAAGGTAGATAATACTATATGTTAAAAGCCCTTTTTGTTTGGGAAACTTCTTTCATGTTTTTAAACGTAACCTAAAAAAATTGACGAATGGCGATGAGGGGAAAGCCAAAAAGAAATGTCACGGCCTGTCTCACATTGCGCGCGACGGTTCAGTCTCGCGCTTCGCGCTCGGATGTTTATTCTTTGCATTTGGAGTGCTTGACAAAAACTTTATCAAAAAGATCTCTTTTAGATGGCAATATTTATATGCGTCTTCATATTCTGAATTGTCTACTTAATTAAGTATAAGCAAAGATTAAGTTTCTCAAAGCTCTGTAGGCTTTGAGGTACACATTCTCATCGTACGTTTTTCGGCTTCAAATTTTGATTTTCGGTTGATTAAAAAAATTTTGAAAGCGCTATAACTCTGAAAAATTTCTTTTTATCGAAAAAAGTCATGAGGATAAATTGTTTGTTCTTTTTAATACTATAAATATCCGTACATAGAATTTTCAAATTCAGAAAAAAGTTGTAAAATTTTCAAAATGCGCTCACTTTTTGAATTTTTATCAAAAATGGCTGGTTCACGAACTCGTTCTTTGTTTTAGGACCTTAAAAAAGTGTGCCAAAGATGAATTTGATTCGTTTATTTTTTCGAGAGTTATCATGTTTACGGACGGACAAACAGACAGACAGACGCCATCGTGAAAACCTAATTTTCGGATTGAGGGGGTCTCGAAACGTGGAGATCCGTTGAAAAAGTGTGATGTCAAATTTCCGACAATTCTAATTCTTTCTCAATCATAAATGATGAGAATGTCAAAACGCCGTGAAATTTGGAATAAAAACTGTTGTTTATACATTAATTAAAAAAATGAACAATATTTATAATTTTATAAAATTTCCAAAATATTGTTTAAATATGATACACATTGACTTTTATTAAGAATATTCTTTCAAATAGTTGGTAATTTTTTTAAATTTACATGTTCTTTAAGCTTTTCTTCCAATTGGAGAAATAGCTATTTCTTTTATCTTCTTCCAGGATCTGATTTTTTCCCTGAACATAAAGCAGATTAAAAACACTTAAAAAATATAAATAAGAAAGGTAAAAAAAGCATGCAGTTTTTTTTGGAAAAACCGGCACATTTTCTAATAAAACTCCTTTCCACACCACCCGCGGAAAAAAATTTTTTACAATATTTTTATTAAATAATAAATATTTGATCTTTTGGACTTAAATGGAAAGTAAAAATTTTTTTTCAATAATTGTGGTTGTTCAATTGACGTCAGTTATCGTAATTGACAATTGATGAATCCCTTTTTCGCAAACAAGAAGTATGTACTTTGAATAAAAAAATTGTAATTGCATGAAACTTATTTCAACTGAATAATTTCAAGGCACATCTTTTTTCCGTCTACAAAAATTTGTAGGTTGTTTGTAAGTTTGAGCGCGCCTGGGACGCGGGTCTTTATATTTTCGCACATTCTTGTGCAAACATTTTAAAATTAAGACTCAAAACATCCACCACTGTAATTTTGTAATTGTGAATTCTCTTTCGATAAAAAAGCTTAGCTCGAGAGTTTGAGCGCACCTACGCACAGTGGGCAAAAGCACCTTTTTTGGACAAAAATCGACCGACAGTGCAATTCTTAACAGATTTTGATGTTTTTTTTAGAAATGACCGTAAGGCTTCCAGTTATAAGAAGTAACAGCGGATATTTTAATTCGACTTAACGTAAATTTTTTATTTAACAACAAAGTTACAACTTTTTGTTGCTAAACTTTTCCGTGATACCATTTTTTCTAAGACTTTCAAATTCATTAAAAAAGGTCCTAAATCAATTAATTAAGTAACTAAAAATAATTTTCAGTGAGTTAGAGTAACTACAAAAATTGTTAATAATGTTATAAACAAATTAATTCACAAAAGTCATTTTTTCGTGACTCGAAATGATTAGCTAATTTTAACCCATAGCTTTTGTATAAAGTATCACAGATAATGATGTGCGCTTACAATAAATTAAGAATAGATAATAATTGCCAATTATTGAAACAATTTTTATAAACAATTGCAAATTTTGACAATTTTTTCACATATAGGCTTAATTTTTTTTGCGGAATCAATTTGAAATGTCTTGCAAAAGAATCCTTGCTGTTATATTGTTTATAGCTATTCGTGCTTCAGTGAGTGAAAATCGAGCTCATTTATTGGATATTGTGATACTCTCAGCCATTTTTGACTTATGGGGACCTAAAAAGGGCCGTTTTCAGGTAGGCATTTGTGCTTCAGTAAGTAAGAGTCGAGCTCACTCATTGAAGATTGTGACACTTTCAGCCATTTTTGACTCATGTGGCCCTGAAAAGGGCCGTTTTTAGGTAGGCATTTATGCTTTAGTAAGTAAGAATCGATCTTCTTGGAGATTGTCATGCTTTGAGCCATTTCTGACAAAGGTTTCATCTTCCTGGATTCTACTTTTCTATAACTGCTTATCAAAGGGTTCGAATGGAGCAAAAGATGATGAAGAACATCTAGGTTCGTCATTTTTCTGTCGGACATACTGCTGTTATTAGCTCTAACTTTTCTAAAGATCTTATGGCTTCCCTCTTGCGACTCTTCTGAATACCAACCAATTGGTAGCACAAAAGATTGAATTATATCACTTCCGTGAATAAGCAGTTTATGTACTGATGGTGGCATTTTATACCAAGAATAAAGATTTATACAAAGATCAGCGGTTTCCAAACAGTAAGTCTTCAATTTCGCACAATTAACTATCCTTCCGCACGTTATAACTTGTAATATATCGTAGAATCTGGTGATCAGATCTTGATCCTAACCGGTTATTTTAGCAACCGATTTAGCTTCTCCCAAAAAGGAACGGGCAACATTTTTAGTATTTGTTGTTCTATAACCCTGCTTCACCACATCAACTGTTAAACACAGTTTGGATCTTAATTGTATCTCAATACGTTCCTTTCTTGAATTTTTCATTTCCTTTTCTTCCTTTTTTCTTGCGGAAAACTTTTTAAAATGCATATTGTAGGAAACATGTAACAAATATTTCAGAACACAAATCCAGACATGCAATGTCGAGAGACCAAATTTATAATGTGCCTCATTGGATGGAATTTCAGCTAAATATGGTAAGTTATGAACATGTTTTGATCCAACTCCACAAATATTGCAGCGAGAAGATGCTTTCTGTCCAGTTAGAATATTACATACCTTTCCATCAATCATCGTACACTTCAAGTCAAAGCTGATATCAAAACTGACACGAATGGAATAGGTATGAACGTTTTTCAGCAGCTTTATGTGATAGTTGTACTCTTTCTTTACAAGAGAATCAGTTTCTTTAAGGAAATTAAATTTAATTGTCCTACAGAAATTGACAGATGAAGGTGTTTTTTTCGTCCAAATAATATCATCATCTGCTTTTAATTGAAGAGGGACGAAGGAAATCAAAAAGAAAGATTTATCCATGAAAAGGCTCTTATAATAGCTTATGTTTTCTTCACTATCAGAATCACTGTTATAAGATTCATCGTTTGATAAGCAGTTATAGAAAAGTAGAATCCAGGAAGATAAAACCTCTGTCAGAAATGGCTGAAAGCATGACAATCTCCAAGAAGTGAGCTCGATTCTTACTTACTGAAGCATAAATGCCTACCTAAAAACGGCCCTTTTCAGGGCCACATGAGTCAAAAATGGCTGAAAGTATCACAATCTTCAATGAGTGAGCTCGATTCTTACTTACTGAAGCACGAATGCCTACCTTAAAGCGGCCCTTTTCAGGTCCACATAAGTCAAAAATGTCTGAGAGTATCACAATCTCCAATAAGTGAGCTCGATTTTCACTCACTGAAACACGAATGGCTATAAACAATATGACAGCCAGGATTCTTTTGCAAGACATTTCAAATTGATTCCGCAAAAAAATCAAACCTATACATGAAAAAATTGTCAAAATTTGCAATTGTTTATAAAAATTGTTTAAATAATTATCAGTTTTTGTCACTATTAAAAATGTAATAGCAAAGAGTCTTTTGAAAGACATTTCGAATTGATTCCATAAAGAAAAATCAACCCTATACATGAAAAAATGGTCAAAATGTGCATTTGTTTATGAACATTGTTTAAATAATCAACACTTTTCGATCACTATGAAAAATATTACAGCAAGGTGTCTTTGGTAAGACATTTCAAGTTGATTCCGCAAAAAAAATCAAACATATTCATGAAAAAATGGTCCAAATGTGCATTTTTTTTAAATTGTTAAAATAATTGGCAATTATTATCTATTCCTAACTTTTTCTAAGCGCACATCATTATCTGTGATACTTTATGCAAAAGATATGGGTTAAAATTAGCTAATCATTGCGAATCACGAAAAAATGACTTTTGTGAACTAATCTGTTTATAACATTATTAACAATTTTTGTAGTTGCTCTAACCCACTGAAAATTATTTTTAGTTACTTAATTAATTGATTTATGACCTTTTTTAATGAATTTGAAAGTCTTAGAAAAAATGGTATCACGGAAACTTTTAGCAACAAAAAGTTGTGACTTTGTTGTTGAATAGAAAATTTACGTTGAGTCGAATAAAAATATCCGCAGTTACTTGTTATAACTGGAAGCCTTACGGTCATTTCTAAAAAAAAACATCAAAATCTGTTAAAAATGGCACTGTCGGTCGATTTTTGTCCAAAAAAGGTGTTTTTTCCCCACTGTGCTATGGCACGCACCTGAGGGCAATCGCACTCCGCGTCTTATTCTTTGCATTTCTTCCGCATTCGGGTACAGACCTTTTAAAATCAAAGGTGAATGGACCGACAACTGTCATTTTGTGATTTTGAACTTTCTTTTATTAAAGCTCTTTTGGCTTTAACGAACACATTCTCATCAGGCATCTTGTGCTTCGCACTTGATTTTGTCCAACCTGTCAACTTTTCTACTTTATACACAACACATTTATATCAATTATAATACATTTTTTATGCAAAATTCTGCCAGGGATTACTTATTAAAAAATTGCAAAATAGAAAGCAAATTGTGTTTATCATGATTATTTTTGTATATGTTTCTTATTTTGCTTTAAATTGTATTCTAAGCTGCTCTGAAACATGTATGATTTCAGTAAATTTATATCATTACAATTCATAATATGCCTAAAAATTGAATCATACTAATTGTTATTTCCTTGTTTTTAAAATTTTTTATTTTTAATGTTGTTTTTTACGATTATATAAAAACTACTGCGCATCTGCATTCGGTCTAATATAGGAACCTATATAGGGGCATATGACCTCTTTCTCCTTTTCTGTGCTTTTTCCAAAAAGTTAATTTTTTAATTTTTAGACTTATGTTTTATGATTAAAAGAAAATATACTCGTCCTATCGAAAAAATTTTTTCATTTCTTGTATAGTTTGACCAAAAAAATGGAATTTTTGGATTTTTCATTATTTTTCGTACGATCAAACTTGGAGTGTTCCAACTTCTCGACCAAATTAAAAAAGTTGTTATCATAGTCCTGTAGGGTTCATTTTAGTTTGTTTTTCTAGATTTTGAAAATGATATAACTCTAGCAATTTTTTATTTTTCAAAAAAAGTCATTAGGATAAATTGTTAAATTTTTTGAATTATATGAATAACCGTACAGAGAATTTTTGAATTTTTAAAAAAGTGGTCTCAAAAATATTCAAAATGTGCCCACTTTTTTCATATTCATCCAAAATAGCTCGCTAACGAACTTGACTTTAGTTTAGGACAATAGACGAGTGTACTAAAGGGCAATCTAATAGATTAATTTTTTCAGAAGTTATTGTGTTCACAGACAGACAGACAGACATACACTCATACAGATAGACAGACACATTCGTAAAAACCTGTTTTTCAGATTCAGGGGATCTCAAAACGCGTAAATTTGACCAAAACTGGGGGGGGGGGTCAAATTTTACACAAATCTAATTCCTTCTCTGATGAGAATGGAAAAATGTCACTTCAACTCGTGCTAACTTAGCTTATTTTCAGGCACTCGTAGCGCTGACTTGTTTTCTCTGTCGCTCGGCCAGCCAAGTGTCGAGCCCTTTCATTCCATGGGGAACGCTATGTTGGCTCTTGGGTGGTGGCAAATGTACCCTCTTGGCTACTCCTTTCATAAACAGTTGCCAGGCCATTAGTCTGTCCATAGAAAGGTCGAGCTCTCGTTTTATCGCTATCACGCGTGGTCGGCGAGTGTGCCTTGGTTGTTTTTATTTTTGTAGGGAGTGGGAGGGAAAGATAAGAAAGTAGGAGAGTGAGGGGGAGAATTGTTCTGGCGTTTCGCTGGCACCGAGGTAGAGCACGTCCCTGTCAGGGCTTTCCTCCGTGGTACTCGAGACGACAGGTGGCAGGCTGACCGACACTGTCCTACGTTCGGCCGACGACCACGACGTCGAGGTCGTGCGTTCTTTCTCGGATTTGCAGGGGGTCCTGAAGATGCTGGGACCTTCAAATCTAGCAATTTGCCCGGAGAAGGCAATGGTGAAGAAGGAGGCACTAGCAGACCCCGTGGGCGCTCAGGAGAATCTGCACAATCCATAATTATTGGCCGGATTTCTTCGGTTGGGTCCTTCCTGTAACGCTGTGTGATTTCAACCGGCGGAAAACGGTAGTGCGGGTTTCCGTAGAAGGCCGGCAACCGTCAGGGCAAAGGTTCCTTACGATCCCTCGGGTGTTGATGACGGGGATCCTTAATGTCCCCTTTTCCCCGCCTAAATCCCGTCAGGGCCCAGTCTCTCTCTTCATACAACGCCAGGGCTTTCGGATGGTATTGACCGGGGGCGACCACGTCGTCCACGTTCGCGGGGGCAAGATAAGCGTTACGGGCAGCCGGCACGGCGGCTTAGTCCCTCCTGGTCTCGACAAGCGATCTAGCGTTGGCCCGCTGTCGAGCTTTTTCGACACGATGTTCACGGTGGCGATTTTTAGTGTCTTCGAGGCGGCGATTCCAACGTGCCTCCTCCTCTATTTGCCGCTGTCGGTAAAAGTCATCGATCCGGGCTCGTTCTAGCCGAGCGGAAATAGAGTCTATCCTTCGAGGCGTCCCTCTAACAACGGCGGCATTGACAGCCTGCGAGGTTGCCGTGCGACGGCGATGGTTGGGACGGGGAGGACTCCTTGTCAACGACACAGCTTCTCGGTCTCGTTCTGCTTGCCGTCGGGTGGCTTGTGCGGCCCGTTACGCTCGTCGTCGGCGAGTTCGCTCGCTGGCTTGCGTGTGTCCCACACTCTCTGTCATCAATAGGGTTGTCGTGTGAAAGAGAACGGCGTATCAACGGCGTCGAGCGACGGCGAGCGGCGGTACAAGATACAGGCCTCCTGGCCTGTCACTTTCTCTCATCGGCCGAAAAAATCCCCTTTTCAGATTGAAGGCGAGTCGTGTTCGACAGCCCTACTAACTTGAAGGAGTTTAATCCCTACCCGAACCTGACAAAGAGTCTTGGTTCGTCCCTGATCGGAGGATGAGAGTGTATTTGTACCGACTCACTTGAAATAATTGATGGTGTTGACTCCACGATGGCGGAAGCCTGTCCGGAGACGGCAACCTGAAGCTGGCGAAAGTTACGGAAGCCAGTTCGGGGACGGCGACCCGATGCCAATGACTACTGTAGATCAGTGATCCCAGATTTGAAACGACATTCACTCCAATCCTATCACAGGTCTTGTCCGTGTGAAATATAGTAGGAGACGATGTACATGACTGGGTTGCGCGCGCAACCCATTTCTCCTCTTCTGAATTTGAAAACTCGAAGGTGCACGATTGCCGGTCGGAACACTTCGGCGGTTCTATTTATATCTTTATCTGCTAATTGCTTTGAAATAAAATCAAGAGATTGGGATTTTAATATTTCCAGATTTCAATGCTGGCGATTCTAATCATTTGAATACTTCGCGCGCCTCTTTACATGCGTATATTTTGAAGTTACGTTATTTCGAGTATAAAATATTAATGATATAAATATCTATACTATTATA
>NC_046659.1:28140575-28146674 GCF_010883055.1 Belonocnema kinseyi | reverse complement strand
TGATAATATTATAATTATTTTACATTATAATAGTCTTATTTATATCTTGATCCGCATTTGAAAGAAATTAAAGAAATTGGCGATTGTGGAATTCATTTCGTTTGGATAAAAACTCCATTATTTAGTTGAAAAATAAATTATTTGGTTGAAAGTGTAACTATCTTGTAAAAAAAATCCTCTATTCTATCAAAAGTTCAACTACTTTGTTAAAATGTATTTTTTTTTCTTTGAAGGCTTATCGCTTTCGTTGAAAATACATTTTTGAAACTGAAAATTTAACAAATTTAATTATTTGGTTGCAAGTTCAACTCTTTGATTGAAAACTCATATTTTTCGCTTAAAAAATTCAACTTTTTGTAGATAATTGGTCTTTTTGACTTTAAAATTAAATAATTTAGTTGAAAATTCATGTATTTTGTTTAAAATTTGTCTGTTTTGTAGATCATTAATGTTCTTGGTTGAAAATTCATCTTGTTGGTTGACAATTCAACAACTTTGTTGAAAATTCATTTTTCCTGTTAAAAATTATTTATGTTTATCTGAAAATGTAACTATTATATGATTGATTAAAAATTAATCGTAGATATTGGTTAAGTTGAAACTTTTTTTTATAAAAAACATTAATCTTCTTGGTCGAAAATTCACATTTTACCTTGAAAATTTAACAATTTTGTTGAAAATTCGTTTTTTTTTCGTGTTCAATTCAATTTTTTATCACAGTTTTTATCTGGAATTTTAACTATTCTATTTTTGGTTGAAATTTTATCCTGTGCATTGTATTAGTTAAAACACGAATCATTTGATAGAAAATTAATTTATTTGTTTTTGACTATGATTTTTTTTATTGAAAGAATTTTTAAATAAATTTTTTTAAATTGAATTTAAGGCATTAAAAATGGGAAAATAATTGCTTTTACAAGATGATTCTGAATCCGTTCAAAATTAAAGAATTAATAGATATTAGTTTTTAAAATTATTTTCAATGATCCCTTCAAATATTATTTCAGTCTAAAAAAATTTTGTTTATAACCCATTCAATTTGAATTTATTTAATTAAAAAAAAAAAATTTCGTTAATTATTAGCAATATTTGACCGTTCATTTAAAATAATCCATTATAAACAACTATTAAAAACTATAAAAATTGGAGCAGAATGGTTCAAAATAGAAAGCCTTGAATTGTTAAAATTGTAATGAGGTAAATTTTAACTTTGAACGCTACAATTTTAATTTTAAAAAAGATTCAAAATTAATTTAAAACTTGAAATTATTTCAAATAATTTGAAAGACGATGTAGATTTTTGCAGATTTTAAAATAATTAAGCTTTTTCAGAATTGTAAAATATTTAAAAAGAAGAACAAAAATGGTTATGGTTGCTAAGAAAATTGAAAATGATTTTTTATTTTGAAAAATTAATTTTAAGTGAGTATTTGAAAAGATTTTAAAAATAAAAAAAAAGAATCAGGACGATTTTAAGGCAATTTTTTTATTTTGCAGTTTTTTTAATGTTAGGAAAAAATCTAATTAATAAAATATATCAATTTTCAACCCAAAAGTTTATTTTTTAACAAAATAAATTAATTTTTTATCAAAAAATTGGTGTTTTAACTAATACAATGTACAGGATAAAGTCTCAGTCAAAAATGGAATAGTTCAATTTCCGCTTAAAAGCGATTAATTCTTAATCAATCTTAGAATTGTTACATCTTCAGATAAAGAACAATAATTTTTAACAAACAAAAAAATGAATTTTCAACAAAGTTGTTAAACTGTAAATCAATAAGATGAATTTTTGACCAAGAAAGTTAATGATCTACAAAGATAAATTTTAAACAAAATACATGAATTTTCTACGAAATTATTTAATTTTTAAATCAAAAAGACGAATTATCTACAAAAAGTTGAATTTTTTAAACGAAAAATATAAGTTTTCAATCCAAGAGTTAAACTTTCAACCAAATAGTTAAATTTTCAACCATAATTACAAAACGTTGTTAAAAAAAGCGTATTTTTTTTTGCCAAGTAGTTGAACTCTTAGTGAAATAATCGACTATTAAACCCAAGAAGATGTACAGTTGATGTTTCAACGAAACAATTGAATTTTGACCAAAAATGATACATTTTCAACCAAAAACATTAAATTTCTACGAAACAAGGTCAATTTCCAACAAAATACAGGAACTTTCTACGAAATTATTTCATTTCAAAGTCAAAAAGAGTATGATCTACAAAAAAGCTGAATTTTTAACCCAAAAATATGATTTTCAAACCAAAATTTTAGTTTTTGACCAAAAAGTTTAACTTTCTATCAAATTGTTGACTTTTAACACCCAAAAGATGCACTTTTACAAAACAGTAAAATTTTTACAAAAAAGTTAATTTGAAAGCAGATAGTTAAATTTACAACTATAATTATGAATCCTTAATAAGAAAAAATTAATTTAACAATTTAAATTAATTTAAATTAATTTATAACAATTTAGTTGCATTTACAACAAAACGACTTTGCAGCCAAAAAATATTTACAGTTAATATTACAACCGAAAATTTTAATTTTTAATCAAAAAGTATAAATTTTCGATAAAAAAATTTAATTTCTACAAAGAAAGACGAATTTTTAACAAAATTTCTGATTTTTTTAACCAAAAATGGTATAGATTAATTGTCAGTTTCAAACATGTATTTTTACAACACATAAAACATATTTTCATCAGAATATTTCTTAAATAAAAAAATAAATTTTAACAAAGTAGTTGAACTTTTGATAAAAAAGAGGACTTTTTTACAAAATAGTTACATTTTCAACAAAATGGTAAAGTTTTCAACGAAATAATTCAGTTTTTATCCAAACGAGATGAATTGCAAAATCGGCAATTTCTTTAATTTCTTTCAAATGCGGATCAAGATATAAATAAGACTATTATAATGTAACATAATTATAATATTATCATTAATAATAATTATATATATATATATTTAATAGTATAGATATTTATACCATTTATATTTTATACTTGAAATAACGTAACCTCAAAATATACGCATATAAAGAGGCGCGCGAAGTATTAAAATGATGAGAATCGCCAGCATCGAAATCTAGAAAAATTAAAATCCAAATCTCTTGATTTTATTTCAAAGCAGTTAGCAGATAGAGATATAAATAAAACCGCCGAAGTGTTCCGACCGGCAATCGTGCCCCTTCGATTTTTCAAATTCAGAAGAGGAGAAATGGGTTGCGCGCACAACCCAGTCATGTACATCGTCTCCTACTATATTTCGCATATACAAGACCTGTGATAGTATTGGAGTGAACGTCGTTTCAAATCTGGGATCACTGCTGTAGATCACTAAGCACTGGAGACTCTCAAGGACGATAATTATCGAAACAAAACAAACATTAACACCGGTTCATTATTTATACTAAACCAAACAACCCCTTTATCCTTTAATTATAATTCCTAACTAAATATTCTTATAAACCTTACCGACTAGTGTATTAAAGCGAACTCTCTAAACGAGTATCGTTTCTATCTATAATTTAAGACATGTGCAAATTTTATTATAAACTAACTTCTTTCCAGGGGTGCACTTACTTTACTCGCTTCCTAACAAAAGTGATATAATAATAATTTAAAGCTGAAGATAACGGCACTGGGTCATCCATATTAATAATTGATTTATGTAAATATCGTTAATTGTTGGGTTTTTTTTTCGTTCTTTATTATTTGACAAAATAAGCGCTGCGAGAGTCGGTTGAGATCCCCGGTAATTCCTCACGTGCGCCTAAGAGGGAAGGAAGATGAGAGGACAGAGAAAGAAGCGTGGTAGAGGAGGAAGAAAGAGAGCGCGCGAAGGGAGAGAAGGAAATAGGCGTACGTGCCTACGACCTACAGAAATGTTTTCAAGAGGCGAAAACACGGCGGTAGCACGTGACGACAGCGTGTTTGTTCTTGCACCGAGGACTTAGTCTAAGAGCCAAGGCCGTTTTTGGCGAGTTATTAGGTAACGATTCTGCCACTATTTTCTTAATTGTTGAGAATACACTGATCACCAAATTTGACTTCTTCACGGGGAGTCCCGGGGAGAAGATGTTTATTTACTCATTCGAAGTTGTAAAAAAAAATGATTAAAATAAGTCATAGGGTAACGGCTGAATCTTTCTGTATTGAATCTCAAGACAATTAGACAATGTTCCGTGCAATTGGCAGAACAATAGGCCGGTGCTGAAAGGGGGGCAGAACGATCTAGAGTTGTAAAAGAATATGGCATTTTAAAGTTAATTTCTAACACACGAATTTTTTATATGACATTCTAATCATTATTCAAAACATATATTCGAAGAGGCAGAACAAAATCTTGGGGATAACATCCTGGCAGAATATCGCAAACAGCCCGGTTTTGACATTGGTCATTGTGCGTTGGTTTAGGATCCTGAAACTGCTCCGAAGACGATCAGTAGCGTAACTAGAGACATAGTTTACGCCTTTTTGAATTTTATTTTATAACACAAAACCACTCCGCTCTTATCTATAATAATAGTAAATATCGAAAAATAATGTTGAAGTGTCGTTTTCGAAATTTCAAATATTCCTTCGAGTCACTTCAAACTACGGATCGACCTAAAACTTTGCAAAACATAACTCAGTATAATAAGTGTATTAGAACCTATCTCATAAAGGGTTCATTTTCATCAACTTTTACACATAAAAATATAATCTCTTTATTCTAATTGTAAAAACTCAATATATTTAGGAGCAAGTTCGTATATTTTGTTTGTAGGGGAATTTTCAGTCATTCAGTGGGGTGGATTGAGAATTAAAGATTTCAGAAATAATTTTGGCTTTTGAGAGGTATGTAAAAAATTGTAAAACACACTTTCTACACAAAATATTTGTACACAAAGTGTACTGGCTTTTTTCCCCTACACAATTTTTTTCCTAGAAAAAAAAACATTTCCTACACAAAATCAAACACTATTATATTTTTCCCACATAAAATATTTCCTACACAAAGTTTTTCCTACACAACATTGTTCCTACACAAATTATTTTTCACAAAAATGTTTTCCTACATAAAATATATTCCACAGAAAGATTTTCCTACAGAAATTATTTTCCACAAAAAATGTTCCCTACACAAATAAGGAAAATCTAAAAAAAAATCCAGGAAAATTGGGAATGTTCTGTAGAATTTCCAGATTTTTCGTTTATACTGAGGTGTCACTAAAAAGGAGATTATTTACCTCATGAACTCAAAAAATGAATTCTATCTAAATATGTCAAACTTTGGCATACTGCACAGGAAATAATAATCTATTGATATTACTTAGTTTCCTTAAGTAATAACAATAACTATTTTTAACATAAAATGCTCTAGACTTTCGTCTTGGCTTGAATTCAACGTGATAATGAAACAATAACGTCGGTTAAAAATTTTTTATTCATAATATTTATTATTATTATATTATGTATTGATATAAACTACGTCTCTAGTTACGCTACTAATCGTCTTCGGAGCACAAGAGACCACTCTGCTCGCAGTTTCAGGGCCGTAACCCGACGCACAATGACCAATGTCAAAACAGGGCAGTTTGCGATATTCTGCGAGGATGTTATCCCCGAGATTTTGTTCTGCCTCTTCGAATATAAGTTTTGAATAATAAGTAGAATGTTATATAAAAAAATTGGGTGTTAGAAAATAACTTTAAAATGTCATATTCTTTTACAACTCTAGATCGTTCTGCCCCCTTTCCGCACCGGCCTATTGTTCTGCCAATTACACGGAACATTGTCTAATTGTCTTGACATTCAACACAAAAAGATTCAGCCGTTACCCTATGACTTATTTTAATCATTTTTTTTTACAACTTCAAATGAGTAAATAAACACCTTCTCCCCGGGACTACCCCTGGAGAAGCCAAATTTGGTGATCAGTGTATTCTCAACAATCAGGAAAATGGTGACAGAATCGTTACCTAATACCTCGCCAAAAATGGCCTCTGCTCTCCGACTAAATTTTACCGCGATTTCGCTGGAAGCGGGTGCAATTTTCCAGGTTAGCACTAGCTCCCGGCGAAATCCTGCGGTTGTCCTTATGACA
>NC_046659.1:28136781-28140475 GCF_010883055.1 Belonocnema kinseyi | reverse complement strand
ATTTATATCATTAATATTTTATACTTGAAATAACGTAACCTCAAAATATACGCATATAAAGAAGTGCGCGAAGTATTCCAATCATGAGAATCGCCAGCATCGAAATCTGGAAATATTAAAATCCCAATCTCTTCATTTTACTTCGAAGCAGAATGAGATATAAATAGAATCGCCGAAGTGTTCCGACCGGCAATCGTGCACCTTCAAGCTTTCAAATTCAGAAGAGGAGAAATGGGTTGCCCGCGCAACCCAGTCATGTACATGTCTCCTACTATATTCACTTGGCCCTAGACATTCGATAGCATTGGAATGTACCTCGTCCAGATATTGAATCACTGGAGTCGGCTCTGTTAAATGCTGCGAAGCCGAGCTTTTTGTAAAGCCGAAAATGCACGAGCAAGAACCCGAGGTCTCCCGAGTTAAATGCTGCGAAGCCCAGCCTCGTGTAAAGCCGAAAATGCACGAACAAGAACCCGAGCTCTCCCGAGTTAAATGCTGCAAAGACCAGCCTCTTATAAAGCCGAAAATGCACGAGCAGGAACCT
The DNA here is from genome assembly GCF_010883055.1 of Belonocnema kinseyi. NCBI lineage: Eukaryota > Metazoa > Arthropoda > Insecta > Hymenoptera > Cynipidae > Belonocnema > Belonocnema kinseyi. The sequence goes on along the minus strand of NC_046659.1, from coordinate 28,139,931 downwards.
GAGCTCTCCCGACTTCAAGATCTAGCTGCTCCTCAAATTTATTCAGGTTTTGAAATCCCGGGTTACCTTAGAGCCATTAGGCTTTTTTCTAAGAGGCAAATATAATTGACTTTATCTAAATAGATATAGGAGACAAGACTTCTGGGTCTAAAATGTTTCAAATTTAGTTCTGCATGCCTTAGTCATATTTTTAGTAAACAATTGATTTTTACCAAATAAAAAACCAATTTTCGACAAAATAGTGAAATTTTCGACCTAAGAAATTACGTTAAAAAATACATTTTTTAACTTAAACATTGTAGCTTATACTGAAGTTTGCAGTCAAAAAAGTTCATTTTTAAACCCAAGAAAATGCGATTTTTTAAAACAAGAAATCAATTTATATCTAACACAAATGAACTTTTAAAGAAGAATAATTCGCCAACAAAGAAGATAAATTTATAACTTAAAAGAAAATTTTTGAAGAAAAAAAAATAACAAAATTGTTCAATTTTCATCTATAGAAACGAATTTTAAACTAAAACAGTAAGTATTCGATCAAAAATGGACTAGTTGAATTTTCAGATAAAAAGTGGAATTTTTAACGAAAACAAATTAATTTTCAACTAAAATTATAATGTTTAAACCAAAAATTGAATAGATAAATCTTCAGTTGAAATATAATTATCAACCCCAAAAAATCAAAGTTTCAACAAAATATTTAAATTTCCAAGCAAAAAATTAAATTTGCAAACAAATAATTTAATTTTCCACCCAATAACTTTCTACCGAAAACAGAAATTCAAAATTTTCAAAATCAATTTTAAAACGACAAAAATTTTTGTCAACAAAATAGATAAATTTTCAAAGAATAACGGTTAAATTATCAGTTTAAAAAATAAATGTACAACCAACAATTTTTCAGCAAAATAGTTTAATTTTCAAAAAAATAGATGAACTTTCAACCATTTTATACCAAAATAAAAGAAGTTTCACCAAAAACGCATTTTCATCCAATAAAATGAATTCTTAATTAAAATAGATGAATTATTAAACAAAAAGAATCATTTTCTACCAAAAAAGAAGATTTTTTGACTGAAAAAGGTCACTTTCCTACTATAAAATTCAACCAAAATTGATACAGTTACATTTTTAGTACAAGAAAATGTTTTTTCAACAATAAAAAAATCGAATTTTCAACAAAACAGTTAAATTATCAATCAAAATAGTTATTAAAAAAAATTAATTTTAAAATAGTTTAATTTTCGATGGAAGAAATGAATTTTCAACTAAAAAATGTTTTTAAAAAAATACACACACAATCGAATTTACAACAAAATAGTTCAATTTTTAATCATATAGTTGGATTTTCAGTTAAAAAATTATTTTTCAACCAAAAATGGAATAGAATAAATTCTGAGAGAAAATTAAAGAAATGATCACCATTTTTTAACATTATTTCGTAATTTTGCCATATTATATAATTTTAGAAAAAATAAGGAATTTAATATTTATTAAGCCTTCTTGCGCAATTTTGTTGCACCATTTTTTGTTATGCTTATGTTGGTTTGTAAAATTTGCTTTCAAATTTTAGTAAGTTTACGAGATATTTATAAATTTTGAAACTATTAAAAAATAATTAAAATTTGAAAAAAAATCAGGAAAAATTTGAATAATTCTTAAAGATTAGAAGATTAGAAGATCTGAAAATATTAGAAAAAAATAATTATTTTTCTAATAATCGTTTGAAAATTTTTAATAATTTTTATTTTTAAAAATGTACTTGAAAAAAAATTCAGTTTGATAAGATTAAAAAGTTTTTAAAAGCGTAAATTATCCAGTAAATTCAAGGAATATTTAGAAGAATGGAAGAGATTCAAACCTAATTCTAAATTGAATTTTTTAGAAATGTAGATTCTCAAAGATTTCAAAAAAATAAACTTTAGAAGCTTTAATAGAATTCCGAAAGATTTCAAGGAGATACAATTATTGTTTTTTTAAATTCCCGTGAAAATTTTAGAAGATTATATAAGTCAAGTTTTTTACATCTTGAATGCTTTTTTAAAATTTATAAGAAAAATGTAGTAAGTTAAAAATGTTTGTTTGAAATTTATTTGATTTTAAACGTATTAGAAATATTTAAAAACTTGAAAAAAATTCTTAAAATTTCTCAAATATTCGTTGATATCTTCCAAACTTTAAATGTCCTAAATATCTTTCAAAAAGACTCGAATTTTTCTAATATTTTTTTTTAATTCAATCAAATAAAAAAATTTAAAGTCCTTTAGGTTCTTTTTTGATACATCTCTTTTCATGCTATTTTAGACTATAATCACAATTTTGAGGATTTTAAGAGAAAAAGCCAAAAATTTATTAAATTGACCTTATTCAAAAGACTAATCATTTGACAAAAATGTTGTAAAATGTTCTTTTAAATGTGGTAGGAAAGGAATTTTCTTTAAAAATGTGTGGGATTTTCTGAACAGAAAACTGCATGAATTTCTGAACTTTCTGATTTTTATTTTTCAAGTGTATTTTAATCTGCTTTACGTTTAGTGAAAAATCATAGGCTGAAAAACGATAAGAGAAATATCACTTTCTTGGACTTCAACTATAATTTGAAAGGCGATTCTTCATTGTATTTTACTAACTAATGGATATATTTTAATAATTTTATTTCTGAAGTCTATTCCCTAAGGTCAAACATGGTACACAAATATCGTAAAATTTTTAAAACACCAACTATTTACAGGATTTTTTAAAATAAAAATCAATGTGTATCATATTCAAATAAATTTTGGCAATATTGATCAACCTTTTATTATTTTTAATTACAAAAATTAATGTATAGAGAGTACAGTTTTTATTTGAAATTTCGCGACGGTTTTTTGCACCATGTTTGACCCTCGGCCAGAATCAAAGAAAAATAAACTAAAAATATGTTCATTAGTTATTAAAATGCTACAAAGGCTTACCTTTACAATTTTTTTCTCTTTTTATAATCATGAGATATTTCTTCATAAAATAAATTTGGTTGGATTTATTTTACAATTATTTACAATCAATTTCTACAGTCTGTCAAGTTAAAGCGTGAGTAACTTTTTTGGTAAAATATTTTATTTAAACGCATGTTTCTACATGGAATTACATTTGTCAAGGTGTCGAGCAAAA
>NC_046659.1:28135406-28136681 GCF_010883055.1 Belonocnema kinseyi | reverse complement strand
AAAAATCTACATCGTGTTTCAAATTATTTCAAATAATTTCAAGTTTTAAATTAATTTTGAATATTATTCTAAATTAACATTGTAGCGTTCAAACTTAAAATTTAGCTCATTATAATTTTAACAAATCAAGGCTTTTTATTTCTAGCCACTCTGTTCAAATTTGTATAGTTTTTAATTGTTGTTTATAATGGCTTGTCCCAGATCTGAATTATATTTTTTTTCCAAAAATCTCTGATCCAATTCAAAAATACATACAATTGCTTTGAAAACAATTTTATTTCAGAAATATTTCATTTAAACGCTCAATAATTCATACGTATAAAACACAAATTTTTACCATTTTTTTAATTAAATTAATTTAAAATACGAAATAACCGTTTAAAAATTTTTATGACTTTATCATTTGAGAGATTTTTGGTTAAAAAATACAAACTACGCTATTATTTTTAAGGTTCAAAATGATAATAATTCAAAAAAATTTCAGTTCGTAACATTAAAAATTGAACGATTAAATTACTTTTTTAACTAAAAGCTTTTTAAAATAAAAGTTACATTGTTTTTATTTTAAGTTGTTCCAGATTAATATTTTTGCATTGTTATTTAGAGATAAAAATTTTAGTTCGCCAATTGAAAATGTTAGAAATTAACTTACTATCAAAATAATTGAATTTTCAACTGTATGTATGTATGTATGTATGTATGTATGTATGCATGTATGTATGTATTTAATCTCTCCCTTTTACGGGTTTGAGGGCCACCGCTCCCTGTACATATATTTACAATTCCATCCTTAGTCTAACTTAACTACTACTTATACTCTACTCTTTCGCATTACGTAGGATAAACAATAGTAACAGTAGTGATATTAATACCTAAAATGAGCGAGCTTCCAGGGCTTCCGTTTCCTCTTACCATAAAAAAAATGCATTTTCCTCAACTTAAAAAAAAGAGAATAACAAATTTCCAACAAAATAATAACATTTTCTACTAAAATGATAAATCTTCGACAACAAAAGATGTTTTAATTTTTGATTAAAAACTGTTGAACCTTAAAAATAATAGCGTAATTTTTATTTTTTAACCAGAAATCTCTCAAATGTTAAAGTCATAAAAATTTCTAAACGGTTATTTCGTATTTTAAAATAATTTAATTTAAAAAATTGTAAAATTAATAGGTGTTAAAAGTTTGTGTTTTATACGTATGAATTATTGAGCGTTTAAATGAAATATTTCTGAATTAAACATTTTTTTCAAAGCAATTGTATGTATTTCTGA
>NC_046659.1:28127606-28135306 GCF_010883055.1 Belonocnema kinseyi | reverse complement strand
ATAATGATAATATCATAATTATTTTATATTATAATAGTCTTGTTTATATCTTGATCCGCATTTGAAAGAAATTCAAGAAATTGGCGATTTTGGAATTCATTTCGTTTGGATAAAAACTCAATTATTTGATTGAAAAATTAAGTATTTTGTTGAAAATGTGACTATTTTGTAAAAAAAGTGCTCTTTTCTATCAAAAGTTCAAATACTTTTTTTAAATTTTTATTTTTTTTTTATTTGAAGGTTCATCTCTTTCGCTGAAAATACATTTTTGAAACTGACAATCAATACCATTTTTGGTTAAGAAATCATGTGTTTTGTTAAAAGGTCGTCTTTCTTTGTAGAAATTAAATTGTTTTATGGAAAATTTGTACTTTTTAATTAAAAATTACATCTTTCGGTTGAATTATCAACTATAAATATGTTTTGGTTGTCAATTCGTTCTGTTGTAAATGCAATTATATTTTTTAAAATTAAAATCATAATTTTTGGGTGGAGATACTCTTTTTGTTTTTAAAATTAAACAATTTCGTTGAAAGCTCATGTATTTTGTTGCAAATTGACCTTGTTCAGTAAAAGTTTAATCTTTTTAGTTGAAAATGTATCATTTTTGGTTAAAAATGCAATTATTTGGTTAAAATATCAACTTACATCTTCTTGGGTTTGAAAGTCGATTATTTCACTAAGAGTTGAACTACTTTGTAAAAAAAATACGTTTTTTTAATAAGGTTTTTTAATTATGGTTGAAAATTTAACTATTTGGTTGAAAGTTTAACTCTTTCATTGAAAACTCATATTTTCGCTTAAAAAATTTAACTTTGCGTAGATAATTCGTCTTTTTTACTTTCAAATTAAATAATTTTTTTTAAAATTCATGTATTTTGTTTAAGATTTGTCTTTTTTTGCACATCATCAGTTTTCTTGGTCGAAAATTCATCTGATTGGTTGCAAATTTAACAACTTTGTTTAAAATTAATTTTTTCTGTTAAAAATTATTTATCTTTATCTGAAAATGTAACTATTATTTGATTGATTAAAAATTAATCGTATATATTGGTTAAGTTGGAAAATCGTTTTTTTTTTATAGAACGTTAATCTTCTTGGTCAAAAATTCACCTTTTCCCTTGAAAATTTAACAATTTTGTTGAAAATTCGTTTTTTTTTCTTGTTCAATTCAATTTTTTAATACAGTTTTTATCTGAAAATTGTACTATTCCATTTTTGGTTGAAACTTTATCCTGTACATTTTATGAGTTAAAACACCAATCATTTGATAGAAAATTAGTTTATTTTGTTGAAAAGTAAACTTTTGGGTTGAAAATTGATTTATTGTGTTAATTCGATTTTTTTTCCTAAAATTAAAAAACTGCAAAGTAAAAAAATTGCCTTAAAATCGTCCTGATTCCTTTTTTGTTTAATTTTTAAAATCTTTTCAAATACTCACTTGAAATTAATTTTTCAAAGTAAAAAATCATTTTCAATTTTCTTAGCAATCACAACAATTTTTGTTATTCTTTTTGAATATTTTACAATTCTCAAAAGCTTTTTTTTAAATCTGCAAAATCTGCATCGTGTTTCAAATGATTTCAAATAATTTCAAGTTTTAAATTAATTTTGAATATTATTCTAAATTAAAATTGTAGCGTTCAAACTTAAAATTTAGTTCATTACAATTTTAACCATTCAAGGCTTTCTATTTTGAATGTGAGAGATTAATTGAAGGATTGTGAGATTGCAAAGGGAAGGTAGATATTTTGGAGGATTGAGACAGATTTGTGTGAAAGTTTGTTTGGAGATTTGTGACAGGGTGGGAGAACTGTGTTGACGGATTGGTAGTAGCAAGGTTGGGTAGCGACAAAGAAAGGCGAGACAGGTACCAGACAGCGACGGTAGATAGAGGCAGGGAAGTACAGAAGGCGGGAAAGTTTGAATTTGATTCATGGCTAGTGGAGCGAGTATCTCCGCGCAAGAAACAGAGTTAGAGCAGGAATTGTTCAGTACGCCGAAAGAGGAGATAAAGGTAAGGAAGGCAAGGGGGAAGTATAAAAGGAACTATAGAAAAGGAAAGATTAAGAGCAAAAAGCGTAGGGTCAATGGGAGAATTCATCAAAGGGAAAAGAGGGGAGAGGGAAAGCAGTGAAGACAAGGAAGATATCGGGACGAGCGTAAAATATCAGAAAATGTTCAGATCGCCGCCGGAAAAGCAGAGTTTGGTAAGGAAGAGCGATAATAGCAAGGGAGCTGACGGTAGCGGAAATGAAAGTGAAGTGTCGATGAAAGAGGAAAGACTAAAGGAACTTCGAGAAGTGATGATATGGGTAATGGGGATTTATGAAGAAAAGCATGAGAAAAGGGGAGAGGAATTAAGAAAGGAAATTAGGCGGGAAATGGCTGAAGTTAAAAATGAAATTAAAAATGAAATTAAAAAATGGGAAGAAATCAGGGAAAAATTAGAAAATAGGATGCAGTCATTGGAATAAAAACTAGAGAAGCAGGAAGAAGATAATAATACAAAGGTAGAGGAGATGAAAGGTAGGATGAAAAACCTTGAAAGCTCGAACGGGGATTGTGGTGGGGGCGAGAGTGGGAATAAGGAGATGGAAAGGCTGAGGAAAATAGAACAAAGAATAGAAAGGAAAGAGAGGGAAGAAAGAAAATTAAACATAGTGATAAAGGGTATAAGATTAGAGGGGAAGGAGCTGAAGGAAGGGGTGGGCGAAGTACTAAAAAGGATTGATGCTAAGGTAGAGATAGAGGAAATGCGAAATGTAGGAAGGGAAGTGCAAAGAGGGGAGATAATGGTACTGGTGAAACTAAAGAAATGGGAACATAAGAGGGAGGCGATGACAAAGAAGAGGTTATTATATGGTAGTCCAGAGAGAATAGAGTCTGATTTGACATGAGTAGAAAGGAAGATGCGGTATAAATTAAGGAAAATAGCGGTAGAGGAAAGAAAAAAGGGAAAGAGAACATGGGTGAAGTATGGGAGAATTCAGATAGATGAAGTATGGTGGGATTTGGATAAAGAAAGGGAACAGATAGTAAGAAATCAGGAGCAGGAAAACTAGAAGAGGAAGGAACGGGATATAGTAAAATAAAAAATAGTAAGAAGGAAAAAAGGATGAAAAACGAAAATAGGGAAGAATAGAAGATTTTTTACTGGAATATAGCAGAATTGGAGAGAAAGGATAGGGAGTTTATGAGAAATTTGACACAATGGGATGTAGTCATAATGATGGAGACGTGACTAGATGAAAAGGGATGGGAAGGAGTAAGGGGAAGTTTACCAAGAGGTTACAAATGGCAAGTGCAAAATGCAAACAGGAAGAATAAAAAGGGCAGAGCAATGCGAGGAATGGTGATGGAAGTAAGGAATGAATGTATGGGGACAGATGAGAAAGACAGGAATGAACAAAAAGAAGGAGTAATAGTAGAAGAGGCAATGATGGGAGGAGAGAAGTTGAAGGTAGTGGGGATTTATGTGAACGGTGATATGCAGGAAAAAGCAGAGGAGATTAAAGAAATGATTGAAGAAAATAAAGAAGAGATTAGGATGATAATAGGTGGGGATTTCAATGCAAGAACAGGAGATAGAGGAGGAAGAGTATGGGGAGAAGAGAAAGGAAGAAAATCCAAAGATAAGGTAATAAATGGAGAGGGAAAAAGTTGTTGAAGAGCTTGGAGGAGTTGAGGTGGTATATCTTAAACGGAAGTATAGAAGGGGATGCAAAAGGAGAATATACACGCTCAGAAACTTAAAGGGGAACGATAATTGATTATGTGATAGTGGATGATCAGATAAGAGAGAAGGTTAAGAAACTAGAGGTAGATTCGGATGACTTTCCCTTAATAGTGACATTAGAGGGACAAAAAAGCAATAGCAGTATGAATAAAAGGGGAGCTAATGTAAAAAGTGTAGGTAAAGGCGATTGGGCAAGGGAAGGAAATGAACAGTTTAGAGAAGAGGTCAGAAATATCAAAATGGGAGAGGGAAAGGTGGACAAGGAGATGGAAAATATGATAGGAGATATAAAAATAGGATTAGAGTGCACAAACAAAAATGAAGTTAGTAAAGGGGGGAATAGAAGCGGGTGGGATGAGGACTGTAAAAAGAGAAAAAGGAGGTGAGAAAGGAATTAAGAAAGTGGAGAAAAGAAAAAAGTAATGGGGAAGAATATAGGGAGAAAAAGAAAGAGTATACTGAGTTGTGTTATCAAAAGAAAGAGGCAGAGAATAAAAGGTTTGAGGAAGAGGCGGGGAAGGCTAGGACGGAAAAATAGGTATAGAAGGTAGTAAATACAGAAAGAAAAAGAAGAAAAAGAGTAAACCAAGATATTGAAATGATATAATGGAAGAAATATTTTTTGGGTTTGCTAGGAGGAGTAAAGAGAAAAGTTGTAAAGGGAGGAAAATATGGTAGAGAAAGACATGAGGAAGAGGACATTTCAAGGGAAGAAATAGTTAAAGTTTTAGGAATAATGAAGGATGGAAAGGCACCTGGTATAGATAAGATTCCAAATGAAGTATGGAAATATGGAGGGGAGGAACTAGAGGAATGGGCATAGGTAATGAGTAATAGAGTATGGAGAGGAGAAGGGTGGCCAGAGTTATTGGAAAGAAGGAGTAGTTATAACAATAGTAAAGAAAGGTAAGGGAGAGGAGGTTAAAGATTATAGGGAGGTAACGTTGATGCCAACACTGTGTAAAGTATATGTAACTATTTGGTCAGAGAGACTGAAGTTAGAAGTTGAAGAAAAAAAGATCGAGTCACCGAATAAGACAGGATTTAGAAAAGGAATGGGGGTAATGGACAACATATACGTTCTGAACTATCTAGTAAATAAAAGAATTGAAAGGGAAAAAGAGGCAATGATAGCAAGGTTCGTGGACTTAAAGGCGGCGTTTAAATCATTAGACCGAGGAGAAATAGAAAAAGTTATAATAAAAAGGGGATAAGAGAAGGATTAATAAAGAGAGTATCAGAAATTTTTAGAAAGGCAAAAAGCAGGGTAAAGGTAGGGGAGCAAGTAGGACATAGTTTCTGGTTGATGAGAGGTGTGAGAAAAGGATGTCCTTTGAGCCCACTTTTATTTAATTTATTAATATCAGACTTGGAAGAAGAAATGAAGAAAAAAGGTAGGGGCGGAGTTAAGATAGGGAAGGAAAAGATATATACACTAGCATACACAGACGACATATTGTTGATGGCAGAGGATGAAAAAGGGATGGCGGGATTAATTACAGGATTAGAGAAATACTTAGATGGGAAAAAGCTGAATGTAAATGTAGAATAGACAAAGATAATGAGGGTTAGAAAAGGAGGGGAGTTGGCGAGAAAGTGTTTGATGTAGGTAGAAGAGAGGAGAGGGAGGGCGATCGAATTAACGAGATGGGAAGAAGAAAGAAGGGAGTTCTTCAATGATAGAGAAATAGAAGACGGGACTGGAGTAAACTATAAAAAATTGGAAAAAAGGGAGAGAGAAAGACATTTAATAGAAAAATGGGGCGACTGAGGAATCAAAATACAATAAATGGTATAAGATGATAAAAAAGGAAAGGGTGCCACAATATTTAGAAAAGGGATGGGAAGAGAGAAGGTGAACCAGAATAGCAAGATTTAGATTGAGAAACGAGGTGAGGGAGGGGATGTACTGGAAAAAAGAAGAGAACAGAAAGTGTAGATTATATGAACGGGAAGAGGAAATATGGGAACATGTATGGGAAGGTTGTAGGAGAGGAATGGAAGATAAAGGAAGCTGGCAAGAAAATGTGGTTAATATTCTAGGGGAAGATGGATTAGGAGAATAATGGATGAAGGAATTGGAGGGTGCTAGAGGAGCGAAGGAGAGAGAATGAAAGAATGCACGTGAAAAAAGGTAAATGGAGGTATAAAAAAGTGAAAGAAAAAGGAAACGGAAGTCGCTTAGATTAGAAGCGTAAAAATTGTAAGTGATGGTAAAGTAAAAGTTAAGCAGACTAAGATGCGTTTGCGTTCTCATGCTCTCTCTCTCTCTCTCTCTCTCGCTTGGACTCTCGCTTTCGTTCGCGCGCTCACTCGTTTGCTAATAAGTCCTAATTTGCGCTATCGCAGGAAATATAAATAAGAAACTAGATATAAGACTTTATGTAAATAGTTGTAAATAATTGTATATATAGAAAGGATAAGATTGTAAAAAAATATAGATATAAACAGAAAGATTGTAAGGAATGAAAGTCATCTAAACCCTTAGGGGATACATTATGAATGAAGAAGAATAAAATAGTTCAATTTTCAATGAAAAAAAATTTTCAATTAGAGAAGATAAGTTTTTAACCAAAAATGATACAAACTTGTTAAATTTTCAACAAATTAATTAAATTTTTAACGAAAGAAGTTAATTTTCAACTTTAACAGAACAGAACAGTTGACTTTTTTTTTTTGCAAAACCGCTGAATTTTCAAACAAAATACCTGAATTTCTAACAGCAAGGTTCATTTTAAACGAAATAAAAGAAATTTTCAACACAAAAGGGTGAAACCTCAATCAAAAAAATATAGTACTAGAACTTTCAAACTAAAAAGGATAGTATTCAATAAAAATAAGTTGGACTTTCTTATTTGTTTCTATAAATAATTCAGTTTGCATTTAAGGGGAAGCACGAGAACAATTGTTTTAAATAAACATTTAAATTTATTGAGCTCTAATCTTATATTGTCGAATAAGGTAGTGAAATAGTTTTTTTGTCGATAGAATGATTATTTTTAATCTACTTATTTAAACTCTCTTTTTCAGAAAGAGAATTAATATTTTAGTTACAAAATTCTCTTTTTGTATGTTATTCCTGTGTTAAAATTTAATGTTTTCACTGAAACCCTGAGTATAAAATGCAATTTTCAGTTAAAAAGTGTCTTTTTTTGCAGTTGAAAGTTCGTCTTCTTGGTCGAAAGTTTTCCTTCTTTTTTGAAAACTAATGTTTTTGGTAAAAAATCATTATGTTTTCATTAAAAGTAATATTTTTAGCTGAAAGTTAAACTACTCCATTCCTGCATAAAAAAATCTTTTTTAGTTGACAAATTCAACTATCTGATTAAAATTTTTTGGTAAATTCGTTTAAAAATTTTTTTTATTGGAAATGTTACGATGGCATTTATGGTTGAAATTCGCCTATTTTATGGATAATTCGTTTATTTCTTTGTTGCAAATTAATTTTGTTGAAATGTTTTCCTTTTTTTAGAAAACTATTTATTTGAAAATTACTTTGATTGTTTAAAAATTCATTGTTTTTTGGTGAAAATAGAATTTTGTTTTCGTTGAAATTTTCGCTTTTTGGTAAAAAATTATTGGTTTGAAAATTCTTATTTACGATTGGAAAAATTAATTTTTTGCTTTTTTATTATATTTTTTTTTTACTGAACATGTAACAGTTTCATTTTTTGTTAAAAATTAATCTTTTTTAATTCAAATTCAAATATGCATATGGTTAAAAATTCATCTCATTGGTAGAATATTATTCTGTGAATGTGTTGTTTTTTACAAGAAAATTCACCATTCACAGTTAAAAATTTATCTTTTTTGGTAAAAAATTATTATTCTTGTTTAAAGTTCAAATATTTGAATTGAGAATTCTTTATTCATAATGTGTCCCCTAAGGGTTTACATGACTTCCATTCCTTACAATCTTTCCGTTTACATCTATATATTTTTTACAATCTTATCCTTTCTA
>NC_046659.1:28123812-28127506 GCF_010883055.1 Belonocnema kinseyi | reverse complement strand
GTTTTCAAATTCAGAAGAGGAGAAATGGGTTGCGCGCACAACTCAGTCATTTACAGCGTCTCCTACTATATTCACACGGACATAGCCCTGTCATAGTATTGGGCTGCATCTCGTTTCAGATCTGGGATCACTGACTCTCGCAGCCGCCTAACTCAAGCTTGACGTGCACCCCCCACTCCGCTGAGTGGTAAGGCTGAGTAGGCAATCCCTACACATGTTTTTCACATTCTCTTATCCCATTATCTCGGCAATCTCCCACCTCATCTCTGGTAGCGTGTCGATGAGTCGGCTGTGCTACATGTTGCGTACGAAAGCCTCCTTTAGAGCCGAAAATGCCCGAGCACGAGCGCGAGCCCCCCCGACTTCACGATTCGTTTTCGGTGGCAGACTGGCTATTTGGAGGAGTTTTTAAGTAAACTTAATTTCGTAGAGTGTCAAGAGAATGAAAGTTCAGGCTATTTGGCTATGTTCTATAATTTTAGAAAAAAAAGGAAATTAATTTTTATCAAGCCTTCTTGCGCAATTTTGTTGCACACTTTTAAAAAATTTATTTTGATTTAAAAAATGTCCTTTCAAATTTGCGTAAGTTTAAGAGATATTCAGGAATTTTGAAATGATTAGAAAATAATTAAAATTTGTAAAGAGTTTGTTAAAGAATTTTATAAGGTTTCACGAAAATGGAGAACATTCTTTGAGGTTTCTACGAATAATTACTATCATTTTTTATTTTGAAAAAATAATTTTAAAAAATTCCAATACATTTTAAACTATGTTTAAAATTCTCAATAAAGAATCTGAAGATTTTAAGGCTATCTTTTTCATTTTGCCGAATTTCAAAGAAAATCTGGAAAAATTTGAATAGTTTTTAATGATTAGAAGGCTCAGAAGGTTCGACAAGATTAGAAACAGAACTTTTTCCAGATTAGTAGGAAAGTTTTTAATGACTTTTTATTTTAAAAAACGTACTTTATGAGAATATTAAAAAAGGTTTTTAAGCATGTGAAAGGATTTCCTAAAATTTAAAAGAAGACTGTAGAAGATTTTAAAGCAAAATGTTTCAATTTGGTAAGATTATAATAAATAGATCAAAATCGAGTAAATGCAAGAAATATTAAGAAGAATCGAAGAGATTCAAATCGAATATTAAACTTAAATTCTGTCAGAAGCTTAGATTTTTAAAGCATTCAAACATAAACTTTAGAAAATTTAAAGGAATTCCGAAAGATTTCAAGGAGGTAAAACTATTTTTCTTAGAGTTACTGGGAAAAATTTAGAAGATTACGAATCAATTTTTTCACATCTTGAATTTCGGAACATAATTCTTATTAGGCCTTCTTGTGAAATTTTGTTACACAATTTTCTAAATTATATGTTGGTTTAAAAATCTACTTTCAAACTTGATTAAGCTTAAGAGATATTCAGAAATTTTGAAAGAATACAAAAATAATTAAAAATTGTAAAGATTTTTCAAGAATTTTGTAAGTTTTCATTAAAATGAGAAAATGAGAAAAATTGTTAAAGTATCTAAAAAATTTTAGAGGCAATTTTTTTTTTAATTTTACAAAATAAAAAAAAATCCGGAAAATTTTGAATAATTTTTAAAGATTAGAAAACCTGACAAGATAAGAAAAAAAGAATTTTTTTTCTCATTATCGTGTGAAAATTTCTAATGATTTTTTTTTTTGAAAAATGTGCTTTAAAATAAAATTGAAGAAGATTTTTAAACACATCAAACAAGCTTCTAAAATTTTGAAAAAGAGTGTAGAAGGTTTTAAAATCAACATTTTTTAATTCGATAAGATTAAAAATTTTTTAAAAATGTAAATAATCGAATAAATTCAATAATTATTGAGTAGAATTGATGAGATTAAAAAAGAATTTAAGCTTCAGAAGAGCTTAAAAACGTAGGATAAACTAATTTGAAAAACTAAAAAACCTAAAAATTCTTGTAGAAGAACAAGAAAGATGCACCTGGAAGTTGTGTACAACCATCAGTCTTTAAAATTGGAATTCGAATGATTTTTTTTTAAATAACTTTCAGCAAATTTCTTCTCAAGCAGAATCCCCGCCTTTAATCGCAAAAGGTCCAATGATTTCCAGTCAGATTAAGTAATTGCATATATTTGAAAATTCAAAAAAGATAACTTGGAATAAGTTGAATGAAATTTAAAAAAAGTTTATTTTAATTACACGTAAAATTTGTTAAATTATTTCTAAAAATTTGGAAACATTAAAAATTGTAGTATTTAAATAGACGTAACATTTAAGATTTTTATATTAAATTTTGATAAGATATAATAGATATGTACGTAAAATGAAAAAATAATAATAAATGTCGATAAACGAAGGACTTTCAGATAATAAAAGATAATAAAAGAAACTCCTCGAGAAAAAATGTAAATAATTGTTTTGGAATGAATTCTAACAGAAAATTGAAAAAAGATTACAAAACACTTTTTATTATTTTCTAAAATGTTTAAAAAGTACATAAAATCTTTTGAAGCAAAATGTTGAAATTTTTCCATATTACTTAACTTTAGAAAAATTGAGGAACATAATTCTTTCAAATTTGAGTAAGTTTAAGAGATATTATAAAATTTTGAAACGATTAGAAAATAATTAAAACTTGTAAAGATTTTTAAAGGAATAATTAACATAATTTTTTATTTCAAACAACTAATTTGAAAAGATTATTTTTAAACATTTAGAAACATTGTAAAAGATTTGAAATATTCCCAAAGCATCTGAAAAACTTTAAAGGAATTTTTTTTTTTAATTTTGCAGAATTAAAAAAATCTCAGGAAAAATTTGGATAATTTTTAAAGATTAGAGATTAGAAGGTCTGACAAGATTAGAAAAACAGAATTATTTTTCTAATAATCGTATGAAAGTTTTTAATAATTTTTTATTCTAAAAAATGTACTTTAAAAAAATTCAAGCAGATTTCTAAACACATCAAACGATTTCCTAAAATTTAAAAGAAGATTGTAGAAAATTTTAAATCAAAATGCTTCAATTTGATAAGATTAGAAAGTTTAAAAGAAGAAAATAATCAAGTGAATTCAGGAAATATTTAGTAGACTTGATGACATTCAAAAATATTTAAACTTTAGAAGTGTTTTAGAAACGCAAGATAAACTTTAGGAACTTTAAAAGAATCTCGAAAGGTTTCAGGAGAATAAACAAAGTTTCTTAAAATATCTGGGAAAATTTAGAAGATTATAAGGACATTTTTTTCTACATTTTGAATGATTTTTTTAATTTTCGATAAAAACTTAAGAGAGCTACCAATATCTTGAAGGATTTAAAACGTTTTAAATAGATAAGAAATTTTCTTAATATTTTTTAGAATACTATAAATTGAAAATAAAATGTCTTTAAAATCTCCTCGGATCTTTTTTGACACATCTGATATATTCGAAAATCATTTATTTTAATTTTCTTAAGAATCTTATAATAATTATTTACATATAAATTTATAAACCAACTGATAATACTTATTTTCTTCTATATGAAATCTTTACAAAATCTTTAATGCCTTAAAATACTTATCTCAACATTACAAAATTTAGCTTTTAAAATTTTATTTTAATTACAGTCTGTCAAGTTAAAGCGTGGGTGGCTTTACTCGCAGTCGGTAAGGTGTATCGACATGATTTTGGTGTGAAAATATTAAGAAGAGCTCCCTCTTTCA
>NC_046659.1:28121182-28123712 GCF_010883055.1 Belonocnema kinseyi | reverse complement strand
ATTCAAAGGCACAATACGGCACTAAGAGTGCTTTATTACCACCTCTGTCACTCTTACGGCATTAACTTTAATATCGCTCCTCTAAATGCTCCTAGGGAAATTTACTCAATTGTCGAGAATGGGAAGTGCCGCATATACTGGAACTTTATATTCTCGACAATTGTTTCTGTTGCCTGACATGCGTCTCCTTGACTTCGAGAAGCGAACCATATTCGTTATCGAATTTTTGGCACCAGCTGACAAAAAAATCATAACCAAGGAGAATGAAAAGAAAGAGAGGTATCGAGACCTTATAAGGGAGTTGCAAGGATTGTACGCCGTCTTTAGAATATCCTGAGCCGCGACAGGAATCAGATTGTACGCCTTATACAAATAAAATTTGGAAAATATTGTCATTCCATGTAAATTAGCTCCAACGTCATGGAGGTGAGGTGCCGGATATTTATCCAGTACGGTCACCGCGTTAAGGCGGCGGTAATCACCGCATATTCGCCAACTACCATCCCTTTTAGGAACCATATGAATTGGGGAGGCCCACGGACTACTTGATGGCCTGCAAATACCTAGATATAACATTTCCTGAAATTCTTTTTTAGCGATGGCTAGCTTTTCGGGTGACAAGCGTCTAGCACGCTCTGCAACGGGTTGGCTATCCGTAAAAATACGATGTTCGACCCCAAGAACCCGAGGCTTGGAACCCTGAATAAAATTAATTATCTCCGGAAAATCCGCTAAAATATCGGAAAATACTGAAGAAATGTCTAACGTGCTGATACCAACTACAACAGCGTCTTTTAAAAAGCCAGTTATACTAAGACCTGTCGAGGTATCTACTAAATGAGACTCGTGCAAAACTGGAACGAGCCGAAAATGAGCGAGGAAGTCTACACCTAAAATAGGGCTAGGTACAGCGGCAACACAGAAGTTTCAGGAAAATTGTCGGCGAAGCCTTAAATCAAGAGTTACGCGTTTTTCACCAAAAGTTGCGACCGGTGAATTGTCAGCTGTAAATAGGACTGTGTCGGACGATTCGGTATTCCCCCTTTTATTGACGGGTAGAATGGAAACGTCAGAACCAGTATCCACTAAAAATACCAGCCCGGAATCACGGTCTCGAACATGGAGGCGTCTAGAAGTAGAATTGCCTGTGGCGGTCGCCTCCGTACGTACAGGCTTAATTAGTTTTCCTTCGGGGGAGGGTTAGGTTTCCAATCACAAGGTCGATTACACCAATGAGCCTTCTTACCAAAGCGGGAGTGATAGTAACACAGTCGCCTCGAGTTCCTACTTGGAGAACGCGCACGATTTCCCTGAGAAGGCCTTGAACGGGACGGAGCACGAGATCGACTCGATGCAGCCTTGAGCTTATCCAGTCTTTGAATAATTTGACGGAGCATAGGTTCAAGAGTTTCAGATATAGGGGCAGTTTGCGCGACCGCCGCAGTTTGTTGGTTCTGTGCAGGCTTAACCGAAACCTCAGAAGACTGAAAAGTGTTAGGTTGGTACGTCTCAAGAATTTTGTCAGCCATTTGGGCCAAAGCCTGCAAATCCTCTAAAAAGCCGACGGACAAAATAGCTCTAACATGAACAGGCAGTTGCTCGAGAAGGACGGATCTAAGAACATAAGAAGCATAAGAAGATGTAATTCTTTCCTTGATTTGTGTGTAAAGGTTCGCAGGCCGAGGGCGGACGGATATAATATCTTTAATTCAGGCCAGAACGTCGGGTCCGAGAGCCTCTATTACAGTATCAGCCTGGGTTATTTCAGTAGTAATTCGCGCTACGTTAAATGAAGATTCAACTTGAAGGAACCAAAGACTTGGATCGTTCGGAAAAAATCGCGGAATACGCGGATATCGGTAAGAATCGATACGATTTGCCGGACCCCAGGCGAGATCATTCGCGTGCTCCTCCCTCTGAGCATTTTCGTCCGCGTCGGCCGTAATGACAAATATGAAAACGAGATAGATCGCGTAAAATAATGCAATGTAGGGTACGAGTTCTAAGATCATGAAGTTTCGCAATAAAAATAGGTTTTTGGAACACTCAAACTCTAAGAGGCTATGCTCATGTAATAAAAGTCACATTATAACATTAAAAAGGGACCATCACACTTTATACTAAGTCTTACCAGTGACGAACATTCCTAAACAATATCAAAAGAAATGGTTGCAAATTCGCGCGTAGTTACCGCTGATTGTCGAAAACGAGACATATTTATTTAGCACGTTAGATATCTAGGCTTGAACAAAGCCGACCGTGCGGCATCATGGCGAAACATGCCACTTGGTTCAAAGTACAAAAACGAATGAATCGAACGGGAGAGAGGCAACTCTCGCCAGTGATCCCAGATCTGAAACGAGATGCGGTCCAATACTATGACAGGGCTATGTCCGTGTGAATATAGTAGGAGACGCTGTAAATGATGGAGTTGCGCGCGCAATCCATTTCTCCTCTTCTGAATTTGAAAACTCGAAGATGCACGATTGCCGGTCGGAGCACTTCGTCGATTCTATTCATATACCTATCT
>NC_046659.1:28106450-28121082 GCF_010883055.1 Belonocnema kinseyi | reverse complement strand
ACTTCCGAAAACGCACTTTTCTGAAGGATTAAAAAAACTTGAAAAGCGATTGACCAAGTGTATAGAGCTCCAAGGAGATTATGATGAAAAATAAAAAAAAATATACCCAAAAAAAATTGTTTTTATACTTCATTCTAAGGACTTATTGAACTACCCTCGTACTTCTTTAAAATTCTTTGAAATTCCTTAAAATTATAAAAATAAGATAAAAATTTTTTGACATCTTTTAAAACATCCTCAAATATTGACAATCTGTTGAAATCTTTTAAAAAAATGTAAAGCTCTTGAAAATTTCTTGAAATTTAAAAAATACCCTGAAATAATTCAAATCCTTTACAATCTCATATTAAATTACTGTGATCAATTGAAAATTCCTTGGAACCTTTTAAAATACTCTCAAGTATTTCGAAACCTTCAAAATCTTTGAAACACCTTGATACCCATTAAATATTTCTACCATACTTTGAAATTGTTTTGAATAACTCTGCTAAAATTGTTAAATTTATTTGAAACTCCTTTAAATTATAAAAATAAATTTGAAATTCCGTGGCATCTTTTAAAACATCCTCAAATATTATAAGTCCTTAAAAATCTTTTGAAATCTCTTGAAATTTTTAAAAGATTCAGATTGAAATTTAGAAAAAAGAAAAATGTCAAAACGTTAAATATTGTAATTTTGTAGATTAGAGTTTTGAAAATAGAATCAATACAAATTCAAAATTTTCGAAATGAAATATAAGTAATTTTCCACTTGATGGAATTCAAGTCTTCAAAATTTGAATTGTAAACTAAGAAGTTTATTTAGAGATTTCCCACTTGAAAACGTACGTTTCAATTTTGAACGCTTTTAATTAATTCATGATTATTAATTTTTTATGAATAAACTTTCAAATTTTCAATTCAAATTTGAAGACGTGAATCTCATCGAGTTGAAAATTATTCTTATTGAATAGTTGAAAATGTTTGAAAATTAGATTTCAAAAGATTTGGAGTCTTATTGGTCCCATTTTCAAAACTCTAATCTACAAACATTTCAATATTTAACGTTTTTGAACTTTTTTCTTTTTTTTTTTTAATTTCAATCTGAAGCTTTACCAAATTTCAAGAGATTTCAAAAGAGTTTTAAGGATTTTCAATAGTTGAGGATGTTTTAAATGATGTAAAGGAATCTTTAATTTGTTTTTATACATTACAGGAATTTCAAAGAAATAAAAAAATTTTAGAAGGGTTATTTTAAAAAATACAAAAGTACTTTAGAAATCTTTTAAAAAAAGTTCTAGGTATTTCAAAAGATTTTAAAGTATTTGACGAATTTGAGAGAATTTAAAGGATTTGATATATTCCATGGTATTTTCAAAATTTCAATATATTTTCAAGAGCTTTAAAAAATTTCAAGAGATTTCAAAAGATTTTAAATATTTAAGGATGTTTTAAAAGATGTCAAGGAATTATCAACTTATTTTTATTATTTTAAGAAATTTTAGAGAATTAAAAAAATTTTAGAACGGCTGTTTAAAAAAATTCAAAAGTACTTTAAAAATCTTTTTAAAAAAGTTTAAGGTGTGTCAAAATATTTTGAAGGAATTGCAATATTTGAGAGTATTTACAAATGTTCCGAGGAATTTTTGATTATTTGCGTTAATTTAATATGAGATTTGTTTTAAAATGTGCATAGATTTTAATGTATTTATGCATATTAACTGTTAATGATAGGGGTAATAGGCCCAGTCCACCCCTGGATATTAATGATTTAATAGACAAAGTTAGATATGAAAAAAAAAGATATATATGTTCGTTTTTGATTCTTGCAGTTGATTTTTTCAATTTCTAAAAATTTTGCGAGTCACTCAAAAAAAAAAAGACTGTTTAAGTTAACCGCCTGTATTTAAGCCTATTAATAAATATTACGAGTTTACCGCAACATCAATTTTGTAAATGGAAATTTTCAATTAAGTAATTTCATTTCATAATCAAATGTTTTCCAACTGTTTCTAAACATTATTGATTCAAAAGAAAATTTTAATTGCAAATGGGTTTTCTAATATTATAGGAAATAACTCTGTTCTTAAGATTTTTCTATCGTAGTATACAATTTGTAAACTTTTTCAAACTTTGAAAGGGGTAAGAAAATCGTAATACATAATGGGCAACAAACTTCGAATATCTTAATCTTTTAAATAATTGTGTTTTGACTTTAAAACACATGAAAGAAAATCTAGAAGATTTTAAGACAATTAAAAGAATTTTTAGGAAAACTGAATGATTTGAAAAGATATTTCGAAGGTGTAGAAGTTTTGTAAAGGTTTTAAAGTAATTTAAAATTTGAAAATTTTTAGACAATTAAAAATGTTCTATACATTTTTAAAACAATTTTTAACAATTTTTTAAAATGTTGAGTATTTCGAAAAAAATGTTAGAAGCTATTTAAGAATTTTGGAAGGATGCAATTTTTGGTAAGATTCCTCTGGAAGTTTCTACAAATCTCTAAGTTTTGACGGTCATTGTAAAAATGTAATTTTTTATTATAAAAATTATTTAGAAATTTCAGATTTTTTGAAGAGATTAACAATATTTAAAAACATGAATAGTTTTTTGAAAAATTATTTTAAAATTATTTCTTCAAATCTTCTGAAAGTCCTAAATATCTTTTAAGTTTACCCTAATTTTTCCTAATATTTTGTGAGTCCTGCAAAATAAAAAAATGCATAAAAATTTTCTGCATTTTTTTCGGTATATGTGAAATCTTCAAAAATGTTTTTGAAATATCTCCGGAATCTTACGAAAATTATCTTTACATAACTTTAAAAAGAAACAGATAAGCAGTGATTCCTTCTTGTCAAAACTTGGAATGTGGTTTTACCTTTGTAACAAGCTATAAGTTATTCGAAACTAAGAGACCCATTCTGTTGGTTCTATAACTAACTTGCAGCGCTTGAAGAAAGAATAATTTCGTGGTATAGTCCATTTTTCATTGGGCTTCTAAAGATTATAGGCGAACTTTTTGTGAAATCGATGGTGGTCGAGTTCTTGGAATTAGATTATATAATAAGTGTTCAAGAAAGCAGTTTTAAAGAGCTACTCATCTATTTATATTGCATTTGTTTGGCAGGAAAATACATTTCTCGGAAACTCTCCGCCGGTTCTGTGAACTGGAGGTGATAAAAATCTGAAAGAATCGAAGATTCCCCTTTGCCCTACCAATATCAACAAATTGGGCGAATTCAAAACAAAATCACACTTTGCGGACTATTTTAATTTAATCATTTTAAATTGACTGAAATATATAAAACATTATATCGAATTATATGAATTTACGAAATATTGTATATAAAAATTAAAACAAAAAATCAAACAACCACTGCACGGTCCTACTGTCAGCAACCGTCAACTAAAAATGACACCAACTCCCAAAATATACGCGATAAATCACACCTATGGCCACGTCTCACGACCGTGAACTGGGTGGTATATAGTATTTATTTTTCTCGGAAATTTTAAAGTGTTGATATTTTTATTTTACCGGATTCTTGAGTCGACGCATTTTTATGTTTCAAATAGTTTTAAAATATTTTTAAATTTTCTTTGAAAATTATTTTTTTTCAAATTAAAAAAAATATATACTTTCCCCGTAATCTTAACCCAAAAATTTTTTATTTCTTAAAACCTTTACAAATTCTGAAAAAGAATGTAAAATTTTATTTCAAAATATTCAAAAATGTAAACTTTTTTTTGTCTCTTAAAGGTCTTGTTAATATTAAAACTATTTGCTAAAGTTTCAAAATTATATTTTTAATGAATTCTAATTTTTCCTATTTTTTTTTAATTGTGCATAATTATAAAAATTGCCTTAAAATTTTCCAGATTTTTGTTCACAATTTTTTGAAATGTTTTAAAAAGTTGTAGAATATCCGCTCAAAAATATTTGTTGATAAATTTGATAATTTTCTTTAAAAATCTTTAAATTTTTTTTAATATTCCCTTTAAATTAACTTTAAAAATAAAAAATTATAAATTTTCAAAGGAAACTTAAGAAAACTTTTTTATCCTTTTCAAATCTTTCAAAATTCTTAAAAAGATTTTTCTTTCGAAATCTCAAAAAATCTATATTTCGCTCAACATCTATCGGTCTCACAGCAAATAACAAACGGAAAACATCCACTAAAATCATATTCATGCAGAATGTAATCAGTCAGGTTTTCGAACAAATAAAAAATATTTTGACAATTTTGAAAGATAATGAAAGAATATTCTTCAGATTCATATGGCAGTTTAAAGTAATTTTTTGTTTTTTAAAATATATTGTTACAGAGAATTTTAAAAGATTTATAAAAATACTGAGTAAGAATCCAAAATATCTTCGGCAATTTAACAAATTTTTTAAGACGTAAAAATTTTAAGACAGATTTGGACGTTGAAGAATAAATAAACTATAAAAAAAAGAATTCTTAAATATGAAACCAATATTAAACCAATAAAAAATAAATAGGATAGTTAAAATTTGAACTATGCACAATTTTACTTGTTGAATAGTATTTCAATTTTCAATCAAAAATTGTAAATGGAAAAATTAATTTTTAACAAAATATTTGAATTTTCAATAAAGAAAGGAATCTCCATACAAGCTTTATTGTCTACCAAAAAAACAACGAATTAAAAAAATTTTCCATTTTTACATCATATTACATCAAATTAAATATTACATCAATTTATATGAATTTAGGCAATATTGCATATGAAAATTTAAATAAAAAGATTAAACAACCACCGCATGGTTCCACTGTCAGCAACCGTCATCTAAAAATGACACCAGTCCAAGCATATACGCGATAAATCATATTTCCTTTTTCGGAAATTTCTGAGTGTTGATACTTTTGTTTGCCGGATTCTTGAGCCAACGCAGTTTTTAAATGTTTGAAAAAGTTTCAACATATTTTCCAATTTTCTTTCAAAAATTTTGTTTTTTAAATAAAAAATAAATTACAACTTTCCCCAAAATGTTAGGCCAAAAATGTTTAATTTCTTAAAACCTTACCTAATTCTGAAATAGAATCCAAAACTTTATTTCAAAACCTTCAGAAATCTAAATTTTCTTTTATCTTTAAAAATCTTCTCAATATTAAAATTTTTCAGAATCTTTTTTAACAATTTCTTTAAATGTTTTGAAAAAGTTGTAGAATAATCTCTCAAAATTAATTTTTGATCATTTTGAAAATTTTCTTTAAAAATCTTGGAATCTCTTTTTCTTTCGAAATATTAAAAAATCTATATTTCGCTCAACATTTGTCGGCATCTCAGCAAATAACTAACTGAAAATATTCACTAAAATTATATTCATGCAAAAAATTTAAAAGGATTTCTTGTTTTTTAAAATAAATTATTAGAGAAAATTTTAAAAGATTTCTAAAAATGCTGAGAAAGAATCCATAATATCTTCGGCAATTCTAAAATTTTTTAAGACTTAAAAATTGTAAGAAAAATTAGGGTGTTGAAGAATTTAGAAGTTTTAAAGTGATTAAAAATATTTTAGAAGTTTGAAAGTGTTCCTGATGTTTATAAGATATTTATAAAACGACGAATTTTCAACAAATAGTTAAATATTCTATAAAAAAAGTATCTTTCAATTTAAAAAACCCTGTCATTATTTGCAAGATTATAAGATTTTTGCACTTTTTCCACAACATTTAAAAAATGCAATCACCCTGCCAAGACTTCCAGATTTTGTGTAAAAGAAATAATTAACTTACGTTATGTCCCATTTGTGTTTTAAATCAACATTCATACCTTTCGTAACACAAAAGTTATAATTAGCCTTTCGACTGCAGTATAACTTAATAAATTTTTCCAATTTCACTACAAACAAAAACTTTAAATAAATTATTGAAAAAAAAAATCGGTTTTGAAAGATTTTGAATTACATGCTTAGAGACTTTTTTTAAACTTTGAACGGTTTCAAGAGAATGAAACAATATTTCTTAAGATTATTACGAAAATTTGAAAGGATTTATTTATATTAATTTTTTGACAAAATTTTTTAAAAACATTACGATAAATTCCGCGAAAAAAATCGAAATATTTAAGAGAAGTTTTTTAATTTTTTAAAATATTTTTTTAAATTTTAAGAAAAATTCGCTTCCGTTTGAGACATTTAGAAATTTTAGAAGATTCTGAGTGATTAAAAAAAATATTTCCGAAAATTTACCAAATATTTTTGAAAAACAACTTACATTTGTAACAAAAAAAAAATGAATTTTATACTAAGATTAATTTTCAAGCATCAAAAAGACGAATTAAATACCTCATTTTTCAACCTAAAAAAAACGGAGATAAAAAAAGTTTAATTTTCAATAAAAAGAAGAATTTTTAACCTAGAAAATTAATTTTCTGATAAAAACAACAAACTTGAAAACAAAATTTTTTAAATTGTCAACCAAATAGATGAATTTGTTACTGAAAAAGATCAATTTTGAATAATAATTAAAATAGTTAAATTTTCAATTCAAAATCAACAAATTTCCAAAAAAAATTAAATTTTTAATGAAAAAGATGATTTTTTAACCGAGGAGATAAATTGTCTACCAACAAAAACAGTGAATTCAAAAAATATATAGTAATCTTTAAACACCAAAAAAATATTAATTTTTAATTAAAATGTTTGTCATTTTCCATCATATTTTATTTTTTTTATCGTTATGTACTAAAAGAATGATTAAAATTTTGATTAATAGGCTCTTAAATTAATCTTTGAATACCAAAAAAAACAGTAATTTTTTCAAAATGTTTAATTGTGCATAATGTAAAAAATTTGCTTAAGATCATTCAGATTCTTTTATGTAAACTTTTTAATCAAAGCATCCCAAATTCACCTAGACAGTTTGCGAACTAGAATATAGACCATATACAGCGAAATTACCCACTCTGATCTTCTCTACCGACATTGTCAAACTGCAAAAAGGCCGCCCTGTTTGACCGCTCAAGTAGAACCGTCTATCATCTGCATGGACATAGGAAACACGGGACTAGGCATGTCATCCTGACTTGGGCGAGCGGGGTTGAATCCACGGGAAGGGGAGAATTCCATGAGTGGGGAGAGCCGCCATCTTACGATGTGCCAATTGATTATGCGCACGAGCATTTTTGCCGACAAACTGTGCATGCAAATATAAACATGTGGGCGCTGCCACGTTTGTCGCGAGACATCAAAAGGTGGCGGACCTCCCCCCTCATTGCATCACCCCCGCAATGGCATGCCTAGTCCCTTGTTTCATATGTTCATGATCATCTATTTCATGGACATAGGAAACAAGGGACTAGGCACATCGTAAAATGGCGGCTCTCCCCACTCATGGAATTCTCCCCCCTCCCGTGGATTCAACCCCGCTCGACCAAGTTAGGATGGCATGCCTAGTCCCGTGTTTACTATGTCCATGATCTATTTCAGTTCGTAAACTGGCCTGAGTAATTGGGGGCGCTTTATTTTAGTTCGCAAAAGCCTCATGTAATAGGAGGCGCTGGCGAAAATCGTTCAAAATTAAATACATGGGTCGCCTATCTCCCACCCAAATCCTTTTTTTTTATAATCTCTGACGCTACGTTTGAATTTGTCGTTCCCACATGGGAGAGTGGTAGGGGCCGAAAAATCCCACGTTCTGGAGACACTGTCTCGCGGCAGAAAAGGAGATAGAAAATCACAGTGAGCATGTCCCCTTCCTTGTGAGCATTATGCACGGAGTAATAACAAAGATATTTTACCTAAATGCGGCAAGACTCTAGTTAGGCCACATGTCACGAGAGCGGCGCTATCGTCGAATTTGTGGCTTCGGTCAAAGATATTATAAACGTAGATTCGGTGCGGGCTTAGTTACCCGCGATAAATATAGACGGCGCGTCCGGCGAAAATTGTCAGTTCCCTTCTACCCACCGCTCCCCGGCTAGAGCACACATCGACAACAGCCACTTGGAGCGCTGTAAGCAACTCTCAGTAGGCTACTCGAGGCGCGCTAATGGTTACTTAGCTCGGACAAGAACCATTTGGATTGAAAGTAAATGGCCAACTAAAACATTTTTACATTTATAACCTTGCAAAGCATGGTTATTATAATAAATACTACAAATAAAAGTCGATGAATAATTTATATTACGGTTTCATATATTTTCCATCCACTATTTTTAAAATTATTACTTATAATTTTCATTCTATATATTGTCTATATATAGTTCTTTAATATTATTTATTTTTTATTTGTATTTTTGTGGTCTGCAATTTCTATGGATTTTTTTAGATTTTTATAAAAATATAATTATAATTCCAGGTGAAATGAAAATTATTCTTTCGGTTTTTATATGTTAAGACGGGAGTTCCAAGCCAGATTACGTTTCGCAATGGCAAACAAAATTAGATGAACAGAATTTCACTGTCATATTCATAAAAAATATCATGTTACATAAAATATATTTTAAAATAAACTCTAAATTATTATAATTACTACAGCTTACTCGAAATATATATAATTCAAGTTATTTTTTAAGTTTTTCAAAACTTTTAAATATATTTATAATGATTCCCATTTTGTCGTAAAATTTATGATAAATTCTGCAAAAAAATGCCTCAAAATCTTACAGATTTTTTTACGATCTTATAAATCTTTTAAAATGTTTGAAATATTTTCGACACTGTAAACTTCCCGAAATTATAAAATTCTGAAATCTGAAAATACCAAATTTAAAAATTCTAGAATAATGAAATTCTGGACAGTTTACAATATTATCGAATTTGAAAATTTCCGAATAATAAAACTCCAGGCCGAATGCTGTCTAATGATAAAATATACAAACTAGAAAATTTCCGAATTGCAGAAATTGAGAAAACAGTTTTGTGGTCAATATTATTTATTTATTATAAATACATTAATCAAATATTTTTATTATAGAAATTTTGTTTAATGTTTAATTTTGATAAATTATTGTTTTAATTCAAAATAACATTAATTGTATAAAAATGTGATACAAACATAAATTTATAAACACGTGAGCTTCAATTGAATTAAACTTTACAGGATTCAATTCAGACTAATTTAACGCGGCATTTATTTTCATTTTTTTAAATAATAATTTTTTTTTTGCGAGAGTTTTCTGTAATGTACCAAAATACAATGCACATTTTCAAACAACGTTTTTTATTCCAAAATACATTTGTTCAATTATTGTTATTTTAAATTCTAACAATAATTTTAAGAAACTTTAAACATTAAAAAAGTTTTTTCTTTGGTATAAGTATTTTATTATTCTATTAAAAAATATATTTGTTGACAAACTATTTAGTAATTGTTCAAATTAGGGAGTTGCCTAGCCCGGATATTATATATAATTCGGAAATTTTCTGTCGGCAATTCTCAAATTCTGTAAGATTGTAAATTGTCGAGAATATTCCAATTCGGAACTTTTATATTTCGACAATGTTATAATCTCGGAATTTTTACAGTGATGTGGGAATTTTATTTTTCGGAAAAAGCGACTGAAAAATCCCGAAAAATAAAATTCCCACATCACTGTAAAACTCGTAAATTGAAAGATAACCAAAGAATAAAATTCCCGAAATTATAAAAGTCCCGAAATATAAAAGTCGAATTGGAGAATTCACGAAAAATAAAATAAATAAAATTCCGGGCAATAAGACATTACCGAATTTGAAAAATCCCTAAGGAAAATGGCTGAATTATAAAATATCCGAACTAGTTAATTCATGAATTTAAACAATTCAAAAAATTGTTTATTAAATATTATTTATTTATTAAAAATACAATAATTTTTCTTTCATCCATTTCGAGATTTTTTCCAGCGGTGCCATATTTTTATACCTCCTCTTAAAATTATGTAATTTTTCACAATACAAAGTCAACATTTCAAAAAATTTTAAAATCATCAAAAGTATCAATTCTGTTCTAAATTATTTCAAATCTTTTGAAATTATTTTTTAAAAAATTCGGAACTTTTAAATGTCTTTTAGACTGATTGCCATTTTTCCTAACATTTTTGTAAAATCCTGTTCTTTAAGAATCAAAATGAAATACTTTTACGTTGGAAATACAGATAAAAAAATAAAACAATTATAATTGTAACATTAAAAGTTTAAATTTGTCACTCTGAAATTGTGACAATTCTTTTTCCAATTTTTTACTATTGAAAATTGATTTTTTTTTAATTTCCAAACTAATAGATTAAAAATGGAATATTTTATACTGAAATAATACTTCAAAAAGATTTTAAAATTGAATAAAGGCGTTTATTAAAGAAGCCATTAATTCGAACGTTTACACTTGTGTCACTACTAAGGCTTTTGAATTAAATTAGTATTAATATATATGATCTATATGATTAATATATATGATAGAACCTCTATAAATTTGAAATTAGTCTATACTTTTTCATGTTTGAGGTACAATTATTCAATTTTAAAAATTATAAATTACAGTCGTGAAAAATAAATAAAATGTTTTAATTAATTGATGTTTAAAACAAAAAACATCGAAATGCAGCTGCAAACGTTGAATTTGAAATGTGGTGAATTCAAGGTATATTTTAAAAAGAAAACTGAAAGCAGAGGATTGTTGGATTGCAAATGAACATGGAAAATGGTGTATTTTCGGATTTTTAAATTTTAAATTTAAACTTTTTCGCGTGATAACAATTTCGAATCCCATTATGTTATTTTTTACCTAACCTATAACTAATAACGAAAATTCTGAAAATTCAAACAATAAGGTTATGTTCTGAAAATGAAGCATATTTGACGTTAGAATTCAAGTTCTTAAACTGAAGGCCTAAAAATTTGCATTTGTTACAATTAGTGTTGTGTAAATTGTATTGGCATCTTAAAAGAGTATAAACAGTTCTTAAATTAGTTTTTAAATTTTTGGAAGTTTACCTTTTTTACATACCTAGATGTCAAAAAGGTCTACCCAATTTTTTCAAATTTTAATCACTTATTTTCTAAGAGAGAATCACCCCTGTTTACCAGTGACTGAAATGGATTAGAAAAAAATCGCCAAGACCCAAGAATAAAAATTGGATGTACAGCGAATTTTTAAATTTTTAATTGAGATTATCTTTAAATTTGTAATATCAAAAAATTTCACATTTTTTTTATCAATACTCTAGAAAAAAATCAACAAGATCGAGCGCTGAAATTATAATTAGAGCAAATTTTCTCTAATTCTATGGGGACGGCTAAAATATCCCGAAAAATATAATTCCCGACTCGGTGAAACACTCTGTCCCGAATAATAAAATTCCAAAACTATTAAAATTCCTGAACAGTTTATACTATTAATGAATTTGAAAATTCCCAAATAATAAAACGCCCCAAATAAAATTGTTTCTTAATCAATATTAATTATTTATTAAAAGTACGATAATAAAATATTTATACCAAATATATTTTTGTTTAATATTTAAAGTGTTAAAAATTATTTGTTTCAATTTAAAATTAAAATTATACAAAAATTTTACCGGCAAATTAATATAAAAAAATACGTGTTTTTTAATCAACATTTCGATTTTTCGGAAGAACTTTTGTGATTTAAAAAATACTATATACATTTTCAATCAAAATATCTTATCCAGAAATATATTTTGTTTTTTAATTATTTTCATTTTAAATTTAAACAATAATGTTTGAACACTTAAAACATTTAAAAAGTTATTTCGTCGGTATAAATATTTGATTATTTCAATTAAAAAAAATATATTTGTCAAAGAAAAATGTTTCAACACTTCTTTATCACGAAATTTCTTTCTATAATAGTTTTTTTTTTAATTAAAAATATGATATCTCAAGAAATTATTTTTTTTTAATTAAAAAAAAAACTGTACCGAAAACCTGGATTAGGCTTCAGATCTGAAAAAAATGCAGTGATATGCATACATGTCAAACTTTCCTAACCTCAAAAAATCTTTCTACTGCTTTACCGTCATATTTTGCGAAGAATGAGAAAACAAGAATTCGACTTCATAGTACGGTGAGGGCAGCACCTCGATAGGGCAGAAAATGTAATGTCCTATATATACAATTCTCCATTCTGACGCCCCGTACCCGTACTTTTCGGCCTAATTTGGCAATGCCGCTGCGTTCAAATGGATTATTTTGACGACATGCCACAAGGCGGAGCAACAAACTCAGCTTTGTTTGAGCGGGAACTTGAAATTTTTCAATTATTATGGATTATTTATTTATTCTCTAGGACTGAAAATAACTTTATTTCATTTGAATATATTCTTAGTATAAGTAATTTATTCGTATTAATTCAAAAATGTAGAATATAGTGTTGTATAAATCAGGAATGTACAAGTCACTGAAAAGATGATAAAGATAATTCTGTATAAAATATAAAACTAGAAAGAATGGAATGATTTTACCATTGTATGACAAATTTTACTGTTTGTTATACATAAATCAATAATATTAATAATAATAGCATGGAATTAATTGAAGTTATTAATTGAAAGTCCTAACCTTGAAATTCCATCTTTTTATTTTTATAATGAAAACTCGTGAAAAGCAAAAAAATAAAAAGTATTGTTTCAATATTGTTTTCTTAAAGAGGATAATTCGAATATCTACGTGAACATTTCGGACAATTCAAAGAATTCTTTTTATACAAAAAAAATTTTGACTTTATTTTCATATTTCTGTTTAAAAACAGGACTCAAAAAAATACTTTAATATAATATCAAAAAATGTTTTCTTTTATTATTTTATTCATAAAAAGTATAACACTTGCAATTTTTACGTAAAGCATTCCGGACCATTTAAAGAATTCTTTTTATGTGCAAGAAATATAGACTCTATTTTCATATTTCTATTTAAAAGATAGAAAACTAAAAAATGCCTAAATATATATATATTCAGATAATTTATTTAATTATTTAATTAGTAATATTATTGACAAAATTAAAAGTCAATGAAAATATTTCAGCAAAATTATTTTTTGCACGCAGGTACGTATTATCAGTTAATTTTTATTTATATAAATATATATATACATATCATTTATATTATATTAATATAATATAAGTAATATACTTGTATTAATATGTATAGGTACATTATATATTAGAGTGAAGTGAAGATGATCAACTAGTCGAATCGTTTGAGCTGAGTGAAACAAATTTGTGGGTTGATATGCAAAATTGTTTTTTTAAATTTTGAAATCGTTTAATATCTTCTGTTCCCTTCATTGAATTGAAAATTAAAATTTTTGAAATTTCCAAAAAATTTCCCTCTTGCTTCAAAAATTATGGCGAATTTTTTCTATGTACAATTTTTGCTAGTGCATAATAATAAAAAATAAAAAATTTTTGTACAATTTATAATTTTTTTAAAATGGCCAAAAGGCATATTTTTTTGGATTGAGTCCTATGCACACATTTTCAAAAAAGTTTAATATGTCGAACCTAAAATTTCTTCAGATTGAATCAAAGAAACATGCTATGATTTTGTTTTTTCGGACAAAAATTTAGTGGTATTTAAAGCATTCAAAAATGGTCAATTTAATTATTATTTTATCAATGTTGACATATAAGAATTTTCTAATTAAGAATTTTTGAACAAGTTAGTTGAATTTTTAACAAAATAATCAAATTTTTGTAAAAACACTACTATTTCTAACCAAATAAGTGGTTGAATTTTCAACCAAACGGTCAAATTAAAAAAAAGATTAAATTTGAACAAAAAGGCAGATGAATTTTCAGCTAAAATATGGATTTTTAAAGAAGAAGATTAATTTTTTACCAAAAAAGACGAACTTTCAACAAAATACATTAATTTTACCAAAAGCCAAGTTTTTAATGATTTTTTAAACGAATGAGTTCAAATTTCAAATAAAATGAATTAAACCCCCAAAAAGTTCCTTTTTCATCAAAAAGATGAATTTTCAATAATAGAGTTGAATTCTCGATCAAAAATGATGATTTTTAAAGAAAATAGTTAAATTTGTAAGAAAATAATTAAATTATTAATAAAATAGTTCTACTTCTAACCAAATAGTTAAATTTCCAAACCAATGGCCGAGTTTTAAAAGAAGATTAAATTTCAAACAAAAACAGTTGCTATTCTTTTAATCAAAAAGGACGAATTTTCTGTCCAAAAAGATTAATTTTCAATAAAAAAAACTTAAATATTCGAAAAAAGATGATTTTTCAAGAAAGTAGTTCTAATTTTCAAACACAATAGACTAGTATTTTTAAGCAAAAATAAGCATTTTTGAGCCAAAAAGCAAATCTTCAACAACACAGCTTAATTTTTGATTTAAAAGATAAAGTTTCAATAAGAAATACCAATTTTTAATCAAGAGGAATGAATTTTCTATATAAAAGGACCAAAATAAAAAAAAACAGTTGATTTAGCGAGCAAAGAAAAAGATTTTTCAACAAATTAGTTAAATTATGAAACAGAATGAATGATTTTTTTTTAATAAGCAAATTCAATTTTTCACAAAATAATCCATTTTTCAACCAAATAGTTGCATTTGTAATCAAATAGTTGAATTTTCGACGAAATGGTGCAATTTCAGAAAGAAAGGATTAAATTTGAACCAAAAACAGTTTCACGTTCAAGGAAGAAGTTAAATTTTTGACC
>NC_046659.1:28088335-28106350 GCF_010883055.1 Belonocnema kinseyi | reverse complement strand
TGGTGCTAAGAATTCCATACTTGAATCAAGAATTAAGGTTTATTTAAATCAAGGATATAATAATTTATTTCAAAATAATTTTAATTAAATTACAGTATATATTTTTTTGTCACAAAGGGTTCATGCATTTATAGCAATGGAGCATTTATTTATATGAACAAGGTATTTTGTTTACGTAAATTCTTATTACTTCGGTGGAAGAAAATATTTTATTTAATAACTAGAATTAAATTATTTATAACAAATCAACATTTATTCCAAGGAAGTAATCATTTTTTCTAATCAAAAATTTAATAATTTGGCGTCATTCGTTTCAATTGAATACTTCTTTGGATTAATGAAATATATTGTTAAATTAAATATCCATGTTTTTGATTTGAAAAAATATTTCTTTGGCATTTATGGTGAGGTTTAAATACGGTTTTGCACCTTAAAATTTCCATGTTACGTTAGCGTCGTGCTCAAGGCTGTGGACTTTACACTCGTTGGACTCAAGTTCAATTCCTGCCGGGGGTGGATTTTTCATCGAATTTTTCTGTTTCAGGTTTATGAAGATTTTAAATTATGTGATTTGTGTTTAAATTAAATACGTATATTAATAACAATCGTAATTATAATTTAGGCTAAAAGAAATCCAGTTGCTTATTTAGGAAAATATGTACTATAATTGAAGTACTAACTACTTTATTGCACTCGCGCATGGTCTAGGCCATAGAAAAATTTTTTTGAATCGAATATATATTTTTGTGCTTCAAATAATCAGAAATTTGCTGTGAGGAAATAGTTTTTTGATCCTATAAAATATTTGCTTGGCCTTACAATATATTTCTATCCTATAGTTCATATTTCCTTATCTCAAAGAAATATTCATTCCAATTCATGGTACATTTATTTGGAACAATGAGTCATTCATTTGGTTTAAAATGTATATTTTTTGTCTTTAATTAATATTTCTTTCATTCAATGAAATATTTCGCTTCGACCAACAGATCGTATTTATTTGTCTCAAATAAATGTTTCTTTGAAAGTAAACAGGACTTTCATTTACTTCAGCCAAGTAAAATTTAAAAAAAAAAATTTTTTGTATGCAAAAAAGTATTAACTTTAATAAAAAAGAGACGCATTTTCAACCAAATAGTTAAATTTTTCAGAAAAAAGTTTAGTTTTCATCAAAACAGTTTATTTTTAAACATCAAAGATAAATTTGTAACTAAAAAGATGACTTTTCTACTAAAAAAGATGAAACTTCTAATCAAAAAGGACGAATTTTCTATCCAAAAAGACAAATTTTCAACAAAACAGTTGAATATTCGAACAAAAAAGATTATTTTTCAAGGAAGTAATTTTAATTTTCGAACAAAATATATTACTATTTTCAAGAAAAAAGATGAATTTTTGATCCAAAAAGACGAATTTTCAATTTAAAAAATACCAATTTTCAACCAGTTTGAATTCTTTAACAAAAAAAAAAGATTATTCAAGAAAATTACTTGAATTATCAAACAGAATACGATTTTTTTTACAATCAAGTTAAATTTCTTACAAAATAATCAAATTTTCAACAAAAGAGTTCCATTTCTAACAAAACAGTCGAGTTTTCAAGGAAATGGTCCAATTTCAGAAAAAACTCAGTGGGCACAAATTTGGGCGACATCTTTACGACATCGTTACGGCATCTTTACGATAAATTTACGACATCCTATGTCCATGTCATTAAGGTGTCTTTACGATATCATAAAATAGTCGTATGATCTGACGATGTCTTTACGACATCGCAAAGACACCGAAACGAAATGGACATAGGATGTCGTAAAGTTGTCGTAACGATGCCGAAAAGACATCGCAAAATTTTATGCCCACTGGGAAAGGATTAAATTTTAACCAAAAACAGATGCATTTCCCATGAAAAAGTTTCATTTTTAACAAAATAAATTAATTTTCATACATAAAAGAACTTTGACCAAAAACAGTCGCATTTTCAACCAAATAGTTGAATTTTTCAGAAGAAAGTTAAGTTTTCAATAAAACAGTTTATTTTCAACCAATAAAGATGAATTTTTGTCTAAAAATATGTCACTTCTACCCAAAAAGGTGAATTTTCAATCAAAAAGGAGAAAATTTTAACAAAACAGTTGAATTTTCAACCAAAAAAAGATGATTTTTTGACAAAATAGTTAAATTTTTCTCAAAATAGTTGCATTTCTAACCCAATAATTCAAATGTAAATAAAATGGTCGAATTTTTAACAAAAAATTTTAAACTCCAACCACAAACCGTGGAATTTTCGACCAAAAAGTTGAATTTTTAAGCCAAAAAGATACATTTTTTAGAGGACAGTTGAATTTTTAACAAAACAGTATATGTTCAAGCAACAAAGATGAACTTGCAACCAAAAATATGACTTCTACAAAAAAAAAAGATAAAACTTTTAATAAAAAAGCACGAATTTTCTTTAAAATAGACAAATTTTCATCGAAAAACTTAAATATTAAAAAAAAATGAGTTTTCAAGAAAGTAGGTTTAATTTTCAAACAAAATAGATTAGTATTTTTAAACAAAAAGATGAATTTTTGAGCCAAAAAGACAAATTTTCAACAATAAAGTTCAATTTTCGATAAAAAAAAAAGATCATTCAACAAAATTTGTTCAATTATGGAAAAGAATATATAATTTTTTAACAAAAAAGTTGAATTCTTCACAAAATAATCAAATTTTCAACAAAATAGTTTATTTAAATGTGGAATTTAACTAAATTTTAGTGAATTTTTTAATGTATGTCTTAATTTCATTTAAATTTAAAGTTTAGCTTTAGAAAATAATTTTTAAAATTTCATTACAATTCTAAAGTACGAGAAGAAGTTTTTTAAATTTATTTATTCATTATGTCGAAAATTTCTCTTTTCCAATCAACCGTAAGAGAAATTAATTAATTTCAAAATAATAATAAAAATAGAATATTTTTAGACTCCCAACATTTTTGAAGTACAGGGCCAGCCGACCGACTCAGCTATAGTAAAGATTGCTATAGTGATGGCAAAGGCGAACGGGAGAAACAGACAATCACGTTTGGTTTGGGAATTCAAAAACCTTCAGTATGCCCCCTCGCCCCACCAAGCCTGTTGACATGATCGTGGACGCGGTTGCCATAGAAACGACAAAAAGTTGTAGGGGGCAGCATCTCGATATATAACATTGTTGGCATCTTACGCCCAGTTAAATTATTCGATCGCTAAGCAAGCAATTTTTGATAGCTACAATCTGTGAGATAAATCAACCAATTTTGTGTTTTTTGACTGTCCAGTATTTGAATTTAAAATCCGTTTGTACATTTTGAAATTTTTCTCTTTTCTAAATTACAATCTGAAGCTGTAAAAAATTTCAAGATACTTCAAAAGATTTTAAATATTTGAAGATGTTTCAACTATTTTGTTGAACATTATTCCATTTTCGACAGAAATTTTAATCTTTTGAATTAAAAACTCGATTTTAATTTGAAAATTGTTACTATCAAATTCTGGGTTAAGAATTAATCTCTTTTGTTTACAAATTCAACTAAATTGTTGAATTAAAAAAAAAGAAATTAATTCTTAACCCAGAATTTGATACTAAAAATTTCCAAATTAAAAATCGAGTTTTTAATTCAAAAGATGAAAGTTTCTGTCGAAAATTGAATAATGTTCAACAAAATAGTTCAATTTTTAAACAAAAGATCGCACTAGCTGTTCGAAATAGACGAGTGTTCATAAAAATAGTTGATTTTACTACCCAAAAAAGATAAATTTTTATGGAAATTCAGATAAAATCTTCTACAAAAGTAAAAAATTAATTTGAAAATTTCCCGGTTTTCCTCTAAACTTTAGGCTACTTCTTAGTGTTTAAAAATCTGGGCCATAATTCCCGGTTTTTCCAGTGAGTGCCCACCCGACTTGAACTTGTGCAGTTCTTTAATTTTTTTTCACTTAACATATGTGGCTGATTTTCTTTTTTTCTTTTTTTTTTTTAGTCAAATATTAGGAGTTGATAATCCAATGATTTGTTTATCGCACCTGGTTTGATAATTCTGAAAAAACTCTGAAAACAATGATGATGAGAGTAGAGCTGAAAGGTAAACATAGAAACATAACCTATAATTCCTTGTGGCATTTGCAGATTTTCTTAATCTGGCATTAGATTTATCCAGCTATTGGTAAGAATTGCAGCACAAATAGACAAAATGTACCAACGGATATTAAAGTCAAATACTGGACAGTCAAAAAACACAAAATTGGTTGATTTATCTCTCAGATTGTAGCTGTCAAAAATTGCTTGCTTCGCAATCGAACAATTTAACTGGGCGTAAGATGCCAACCACATCAATTCTAATTTCTAAGTCTGCGTGCGGTATACCTACGATGGCCACGCGACGCACACATGTAAAGGGTTGAGGGCCACTTTCATTTACCTCGTGTCGGTCATTGTCGGTGGTGCAGATCTTTGCACACCGACCGAGTCGTGGAATCACTCATGGATTTAAAACCGATATATATATATATACCAATCAAATGACCATCACGGGTATACGGGCGAGTAGGGGGCGCCATGTTTCTATCAACTGATATTTCTAATGCATTGTGACTTTCTATTTCTCTCTGATATTACTTATATCCAATATAAATATAATAATAATTAGAATATGTAAGACTACAACTTAAGTTGCAAAGTAAAGAATCTTTGTTCCTTTAAAATCTTAAAAATTTTAAATTTTGAAGGAAATATTTTTAAAATTAGTGGTAATTGTAATTGAAATGTTTGAGGGATTCATTTGGAAAAAAGTCAATGACGCGAATGATAAATGAGAAAATGGATTTAATATAAAGTATATATTTATTTATATTAAACCATACATCATATGTACATTTAAACAGTTCAATCATTTATTTGTTTCTTAATCTTTAAAGCTTTCTTCTCGCTGCATTCAGCCCCTAATAATTTTATTTAAAAATTAAAATTTATAAACAAACCTTCAATTTT
This sequence comes from Belonocnema kinseyi, assembly GCF_010883055.1. NCBI lineage: Eukaryota > Metazoa > Arthropoda > Insecta > Hymenoptera > Cynipidae > Belonocnema > Belonocnema kinseyi. The sequence continues at coordinate 28,101,340 of NC_046659.1, read as the reverse complement.
CTTGCGATTTTGAATTTTTCTATTTTAAATTAAAGATCATTAAATTCTATAAATCTTGACTTTCCGAAATGTTGTCTCATCTATTTTTTTATTAATAATTTTTCCAGGCAAAGTATGAACAAAGTTTTGTTACCGGTGAAAAAATTTTTTTTACTAAAAGTGCTTCCCATTAATGTGGGAATGACATTTAATAACAAAAATAATTTAAAAGTTTATAATAACCACTGTGATGCACAATTTTTGTGTCAAAATATTAGAATTTGAGATTTTTCAAATGATAATTTCCTTCAATGGCCAGAACGACTTCATGTATTCCTTAAAATAATAAATATGTAATAATATTTGATAAAATATAACAATTTAATTTTTGTAAACAAATTAGATTACCAAATTTAAAATGTTTGCCCTTTCGCATAGAAATTTTTTCTTGCACTGGAAATGTTTTAAGCTATTAGACGAATGACTGCTAGTGGCAAAAATATTAGAAGAGTTAACAATAACCACTGTTATTAACAATTCTTGTGACAAAATATTTAAACTTAAGATTTTATCAAATTTAAATATTCTTTGATGGCCAAGTCGGTGGGTTATTGTCAAAAGATTTTGAATTGAGTGAATCTTAGCATGCAGTGTTATGATTTATTTCCAATCTATTACGATTGAAACCCCGACTTTTTCCGAGTGATACTGCCAACATTGGGACATTTTTTATGTAAATTATTTATAAACATGTAAGTTGTTATATTCCACTAAATATTATCAAAGATACATTTTTTAGGAATATCCGTAGCCATTGTAGCGATTAAAGAAAATAAAAATATTGAGAAAACCTTATATTTTAATATTTTATCACGAGAATTATTCATAACAATGGCTATTGTTAACTTCTCACATATTTTTGTGACTCACAGTTATTCGCCCAACAGCTTAAAATATTTCCATTGTAAAAAAAAATTTGAAGTAATTTGATTAGTTCTGTTACAATTTGCTGAAAGTATACGGATATATTGAACCTGTGGCCTAATACAAAAATGTATATACAATTTCTGAGACTTTATTTCAAGTCCATAATTATAACGGATTGGATTAAAATGCAATTTACTGTTTATAAAGTGAACAATGTTATTAAGAACTTATTATTTTCGTTTAAAACTTGCAGGCTTTCACAGAAAATTGACTAATGGTTTAAAATCTTTTTTTTGTATAAATTTCATTTTTGCTGGATTAAAATGCAATTTTAATGCAACAATAAGTTCCTAATAAAATTGTTCACTTTGGAACCAGTAAATTGCATTTCAATCCAACAAACATGAAATTTATACAAAAGAGAGATGAATTTTGAAAGAGAAAATAAAAATTAGAATAAAAAGTATTTAAATTTCAATAACAAAAACAAAATTCAGTTGAAATTTCAGGAGGGAAATAAAAATTGTAAACAATTAGTTAATTTTCTATAAAAGCCTGCAAGTTTTATACGCAAAGGATAAGTACTTAATAAAATTGTTCACTTTTTAACCAGCAAATTGCATTTTAATCCATCAAAGATGAAATTTATAATAAAAAAAGATGCACTTTGAAAGGGAAAATGAAAATTAGAATAAAAAGTATTTAAATTTCAATAACAAAAAAAAAATCCAGTTGAAATTTCAGCAGGGAAATAACATTTTTTTAACCATTATTCAATTTTCTATAAAAGCCTGCAAGTTTTAAACGAAAAGGATAAGATCTTAATAAAATTGTTCACTTTTAAACCAGTAAATTGCATGATAATCCAAAAAACATGAAATTTTTATTAAAAATAGATTAATTTTTTACGGGAAAATAAAAATTAGAATAGACCGTATTTAAATTTCAATAACAAAAAGAAGTTTCAGTTGAAATTTTAGCAGAGAAATAAAATTTTTAAATTATTAGTGAATTTTAAATAAAAACCTGCAAGTTTTAAACGAAAAGGATAAGTTCTTAATAAAATTTTTCACTTTTGAACCAGTAAATTGCATTTTAATCCAATCTGTTATAGTATAATGATGGACTTGAAATATAATGCTCAGAACTTGTATATACATTTTTGTATTAGGCCACAGGTTCAATACATCCGTATAGTTTCTGCAAATTGTAACATAACTAATCAAATTACTTTAATGTTCGTATGAATTTTATTTCATTTACTTATGTATGTATGAGGCATGTTTATTTTATTTCATACATTGTATGTCAGAAGAGTAATAAATGTACCTAAACATTCATGTGAATTGATTCTTATTATATTTCACCCACATCTTCTGCAAATCACCTCGATATCGTCACAATTTTAAATCAATAAATATTTCTCAAACCCTTAGAATAGTGAAGATAGGATTAAAATAAATTTTTAACCACGAAAAAGTTATTATCGAACTATTTATACGTGATAAATTACGTGAAAAAATTTTAATTAAATTTAAAATTAAATTAAATTAAAAAATGATTATAATCAATTTTTTTCAATAAAAATTGGAATAGTTAGATTTTAAGTTCTAAAAATGAATTTTCGGTTAAGAAAATGAATTTTCATATAAAAACTTATTTTCCGCCGAAGAGATTAATTTTTGGCCGCAAGAAACAAAGATTTTTCACAGAATACATGGAATGTCAACCAAATATTTGAATTTCTAAAGAAATTCTCCATCTACTATAAACCTAACCTACAATAAATGTCCATCGAAAAAATAAAATTTTATTCAGAACATATAAATATCGAATAAAAGTTGTTCAATTTTCATTAAGGACATGAATTTTCAACCAAAGAGATTAATTTTCCACACGAAAGAAACCAGATGTTTCACAAAATACATGAAATTTCAACAAAAATGTTGAATTTTTTTTAAGGAATGGACCACCTCATATTTAAATTATTAACCGAAGAAATGAATTTTTTTTAAATTGTTACATTTTCAACGAAATAATAGTTTCACCATAATTCTTTCCATTCATTTGATTTCATTCACTCAGAAATTTTTTCATAAATTTCATTTATTCTTATATACTATACGTGCATACTGTACATATGGTAAAAGAATATACTTTTTTTTCTTTTCCTTATATTCTTCTAATGAATATTTTAATAAAATATGCTCCTTGTTTTGTTTCTCATAAACTACACATTTCGAACTTCGCGCTCGTTTCACTTACTTCTATGGATGACCATGTATGGCGCTAAATGCCAAAACCCTCTTTCAATTTGCCTCAAACTCCCTTTGGCTGATACACGGCTATGTATCAGTGTGTATAGGGATGTACGTCACAGGGTTATAATGCGCATGTCAACTGCACATCACTACACGCAGTAGGTATTTACTGTGCAGTCCTGCGCATTACAGGACTCTACTGCGCATTACAGGACTCTACTGCGCATTTAGATACAGCACAGTTATCTACTGCACAGCCATGTGTATTGCAGAACTCTACCGCACAGCCTAACGTATCCTATAAGCTCTGTTTCAGCTCTGGCTGAAACCAGCCCTTTCAATGGAGCCGTATGCCAAATTAATCGCATGCGCACTTAGAGCGGGAGGTGTGTTTTTGTCTAGAGGTGGAGAAAGAGCTAGGAAAGTGTGGGGCTCGAGTAACAAAATGCACTAAATCTATTAGAATTTCAAAATTTTCCGCCATATCGGATCCGCCATTTTGAATTCTTTAATGTAACTGCATATTCGTAATCAGCGACCTTAAAATCCAGAGTAACCAGCTTCAAGCGAATACGATCCAATTTGGAAAAGCGGTCTGCCATATTGAATTCGACATTTCGAATGTTTAAAACCTAACTGCGTATTTGTAATCAGTTTTCTAACTATTCTTTTACTTAGTCTTTTTATCACCAAAATATATTCATTTAGGCCGCCAAGAAAGAAAGAATCTACAATTGCATAAATTGCAAATTATCTTAGTCATACAATCCTTTTAATACCAAAAAGTACTGTTTGGTCGAGACAAAATGAAATACCAACAATTAAAAATTTTCTAGAGTTTAATTTCTGATATTAGCGAAGTTTGCAGCACGTCACGGTTCAGCTCTAAAATTGGTAAAAAATGGTTGAAAACCGGGGCGCACACCCCACCCACCTAACCTCTTGGGTACCCCCCCCCCCCCTTGGGGTAGCAACCGCTATTTTCATACATGGTTTGTGCGCACCTGGCTAAAAATGCCGTTTTAAGGGTTTCAACCGCTATTTTCTCAAAAACGTGAGGTGCCATTTCTCAAAAACACTAGGTGCCATCTTATTCGCATCAAAAAAAAAATAATTAAAATGCCTTTCTTGTTTTAAACGTGGCGCCATTTCTATATGCGCACAAGAATCTGCTCATGTTGAAGAAAACTTTTTGAAAATTAAAATCTGCCGCAATTTTGACCACCAAACATAAAAAACCACCATTTAAATACTAGTAAAGCATAAAAAAAGAATTTTTGGAAAGTTGAAAAGTGTAGTGCAAAGTTAATTTAGCACTACAGCTTCAAAAACTCTGCAGTTATTGCAATCTTGACCACAAACATAAAAAACGACCACCTTATAACCATGGTGGTGGCACTCCTATGTATCGTTTTGAGGACTTCTGTCCCAATTCAGCGCCATCTAGCGTTGACCTCCGTCACTAAAAGTAAATGCACCTGCAGATTTCTGACAGAAATTGTTCCCAAACTCTGCTTCCTCAAAATTCTCGTATATATTAAATTTTGCTTAATTTCTTGTAAATCAACTTTATAAGTGATAAACAATGTAGGCATAAAAAGATTTTTTTATACGTAAAATATTCATTTAAATAATAGACGTACAATATAATATAATGTTGCTTTTGTATTCGTCACACTGTAAAAAGTACAAAAAATTCACAACTAAAAATGGTAAAATCACATAGAAATTTTTTTGTCAAATTATCACTTGTATTATAGGGAAAATACCATTTTTGAGGTTAAGAACCCAAATGAATTTGTAACTTTACCACTTTCAATATCGCAATATAGCATTGCGTTGTAAGAATACATGTTCTGCTCGTGAATCTGTCATATTTAAGGTAGGTAATAAAGGGACCCTCTTTGAAAGTGGAGAATTTCTACAAGATTGTGAAAGTACAAAAAGTAATAAAAATCCCTTTTTTGAACGTAACCTTGCATCTTGAAAATGGGAAATTGATATAAATCGCATTTATGCAGGTTTTAATACAGAATTAGAAGTCATTGTTCAATTTCCAGGGTGCAGAAAAAAATAGAAAATTGGTGAAATTACAATGATTAAAAAAATGTTTTCAGGAATTGGTAAAAATGATGAAAAATGTTCTTTATATTGCAAATCAATCAAAATGTATTCAATAATATGTAAAAGCTTAACGAATAATCTCTTGAAGGAGAATTACCCCATTGCAGTCATTCTTTTTCATAAAGTATATTCTTACATTAAAGAAAAACATTTTTGCATAAATAAAAAAATATTTCAACGTCAAAACACATATTATAGGAAGATTAAAAGTTTACAGAAATCGAATAAATTCAATGAATCAGCGAAACTCCAAAAATATCGATTGCATTTGTTTCAAGTTTGCTGAATGGGCTTAGCTGCCATTAAATATTTAAATTATTGTCCAAGTTTTCTTTACTATTCAGTTAAGTTTATTATTTATTTTGTGCATTTGAAACCAATGCAGGTCAAAATTTGACGCTTCAAACTCTGGAAACCTACGTCTATAGCTTGCAGCGCCACCAAACGGATCTTTCGCAACCTCGTTAGTCTCACACTGCCTCTCTGACTCTTTGAGTGTGGATAAGTTAGTGGAGTGTGGCGGAAAATGCCGTATAAAGTATAAGAAGACTTTTACTGGACGCTCAGATTCATATGTGCCTTCCATCCGGGTTTGAAGTTAGGCTTCGAAAGAAATGTTTCTATATAAATTGCATGAATGAATTGACTATTTATGTAGAAAGCCATCACTTTTTCGAAGCCCAACTTCAAGCCAGAGGGAAGCCATTTATAAATTTATGGACCTGCACGATGTACAATATTGTTTTTATTTTAGCAGTGGTAGTATGACAGGGAATTTCCTTGTGGAATTATAATTTTTATTTTGAGACAGGGAATTTTAGTAAAAAATATACATATATATTATATATTTACATAAATAAATAACTTATTTATATGCAGATTTATTTCCTTTTTATGTCCTTTTCTTTGCATATATATTAATTAATGTCAATTTAATAATTTGAAAAATATTACTTTCTGCAACATTCTTGATTTTAACCTACAAATTTACAAATCATTGCGATTTTACCGAATCTACTTGGAAACTTACATAACCTGAAAGTTAATTTCCCGACTGAACGTGAATACTCGCTATTGTCTGCGAAAACGCTACATTGATAGTAGGTAATATACGGACCTGCTATGAAAGTGGTAAAGTTACATAAAAATTTTTTTACAGTGCACGTACCGGGAGGGCAGAGTTATTTACAGTAGTTGGCCGTCGCTAACCGACTCTCCCTTTTTAAATTTCTCTTCAAATTATTAATACTTTTTTTTAATTGATGAAGTTTCTCATTATACTTATTTATAATCAGAGAGCGTACGAGCGTAATCTAAAGTTGCGCACGAAGCGTATCCTCGGCTCTTTAGTTGCGGAGAACAGCATTGCATGTTGGGAAGTAGTGGGAGAGCCGCGCGAACATTTGAATGCCTGTGGCTGTGATGAGCAGACAGCACTGAGTAGAATGAAAAGAAAATAGAGCGAGAAAATGATATGTTGCCATCAATGCGAATACAGGGTGGCCCCCAGACCTGGAAATCGGCAAATGACAGTGAATTTATTTTTTGACCGGGAATTTTACAATTTTTTTGAAAATAAATCTCCTGCTTTGATTTCAACCGTGTTTTAAATAATTAGCTAAATTGTTATATTTTTCAATTATGCTACCATTCAGTTAAGAATGCGTAATTCGGAAATCATTCACTTTATAAAAGTTCTATTTTCATTTTTAAGCGTACATTTTTATTTTGAGAATTTTAAAATGCAGTTTAAAAGACTTAAAAACTTTAAAATTAGAAATGTTTGAAATAGATACTTTAGGATGAAAAACCGTTTTTAGTCGTTCAAATGTGAATATAAATTAATTAATAATTTTTAATTGAACTATACTTTAAGTATTAAAGAGTAAATATTAATTGATTTTACAAGACAATTCGGAATCAGTTCATAATTTTATAATTTCCAGATTTAAACTTTAAAAATTAAATTGTTGAAATTTGAATGTCTTATATTAGAGAAATGTAAACACCAGATTTAAACTTTATAAACCATTTTTCATTTTAAAATAACTTTTAAATTATAAATTCTTAATTAAAGGCCGTAATTAAATTTCAAATACTGTTTCAGTTTTAACGAAGTAATTTATTTATTGACGGGGAATTTTATACATTTTTTCAGACTCAAAAATATAAATCCACGTTATCTTTTTCAATGATTCGCCTTTTTCTTCATTTTTGTTTGGAAAATTATGCCAAATTAAAAAAAAATGCTGAAAATTTTCGACATTCATTTTTCATAGTTTCGTATATTTTTCTAAATCTTTTTAAACATTTTCTTAAATTAAGTTTTTAAAATAAAAAATCATTTAAAATGTTTCTACGAATCTTAAGAAAATGTGTCTTATTTTTTTAAAGCCCTTCACAATTCTTAAAAATCTTGGAAATTATTTGAAATCATTTCAGATATTTAATGAAGTTTGAATTTTTTCAAAACTTCTAAATATTTCTTGAACTTACTCGAATTTGATCTGAGGATAGTAAGTGTTAAATATTAGGTAATAGTAGGGGTTAAAAACAATTTCAGTAACAAATGAGTTTTTTTCAAATAGATAATTAAAATTGTAACATTCAAAGTTTAGGTCTATGTTTAGTTTTGTGTTTTTAATTTGTAATGACGGATTTTAAATGAATATTCAGATATTCCTTAATATTAAATAATTGTTACTTCTCTTAATTAAAAATGTTCATATTGAACGGTTTAAAAATGGAATATTTTAAACTGAAACAATATTTGAAATTTAATTAAAGCCTCTAATTACGAATATATTTTTTTAAAGTAATTTTTAAATTAAAAACAGTTTATGAAGTTTCAATCGGGTGTTTACATTTGTCTAATTAATAAGAATTATAAATTTAAACCATTTAATTTTTAAAGTTTAAATCTGGAAATTCTAAAATTATGAACTGATTTCGAATCGTCAATTAAAATCAATTATTATTTACTTTTTAATACTTTAAGTACAGTTCATTTTAAAAATTAATGATTAATTTATATTCAAATTTTATCGACTGAAAATGTTTTTTTCCATCCTAAACCATTTCTAATTTCTTAGCATTTCTAATTTTTAAATCTTTAAGCCTTCAAAACTGCATTTTAAAACTCCATTAAAAAAATGTACGCTTAAAAATTAAAATAAAACATTTTTAAATTAAAAGATTTTCGAAATCCGCATTCTAAACTGAATGATATCATATTAAAAAATATAACAATTTAACTAATTACTTATAACACGGTTGAAATCAAAGCAAGACAGACTTATTTTCAAAAAATTCGTGAAATTCCCGGTCAAAAAATAAATTCACTGTCATTTGCCTATTTCCAGGTCCAACGGCCATCCTGTATTTGCATTGATGACAACGTATCATTTGTCGCTCTATTTTCTTTTCATTCTACTCAGTGCTGCCTCTTCATCGCAGCCACACACATTCAAATGTTCGCGCGGCTCTCCCACCACTTCCCCCCATGCGACGGTTCTCCACAAGGGCACCCGGGTGCACTCGGACTCGTTCAGCGGCGCTGGGTGAGCGGTCGTATCCACCCGGGTGAACCATTCAGAAATCACGAGATTGAAGGGTGGGGGTCACTCGATGGGAGACTATTTCACCCGACGAAAAATGGTAGGTGGAAGTGAGTGAACACTGAAATTGGCGGAAGGAATTAGCGGCAAGTTGGAAAGTTAGCGCACATATAGAATATAACTCGTGAAAACTTCGTTATAAAGAAAAAAATGAACAGTAAAAAAAAGTTATGGAATTCGCACCCGGAAAACATAGTCATTTTGGGAGAGCACCAAAATGCGATTGTAAACAAAGAAACAGGAAACATCTTTGTGTATGTCACGGAACGTAGGGTAGGGTGGGGTGAGATGAGCATTACTGTCCTTTTCACGTCAGTATTTAAAATCTGCTAATTCATTGCTTGAACGTAAAGGATTATATATACTCTACTCCAAAATTGAACGGAAAATTTGAAGTATTTAACTTCAAAATGATTTAATCGTTAATCCTAACCTCTACCGTAATTAACACTACAATGAGTAAATAGAAAAACGAATTATATCCACATATCTTGTAATAATTATAATACAGAAATAAATATAGCAATTTTTCGACTTGACCATGTACATTATCTCAGTAGAAGATGAATTCTACAATACGTCAACTCCTAAATACTAAACTGGTCTATTACAATGACTGCATGATACTGAATTTCATATATATTGGGGTATTAAACAGTTTTTTTAAACGTCTGTCGTATTTTTAAACCGCAACAATGTTTTTCTTATTTTTATAGCATTTTACGAGTTTTAAACCAAATTTAATTAAGAAATACACCAGAAAAACAGTGCTCTCTCTTCTAATTGACACTATCTCATATTATTTAACCATACCTATAACAGTGCTGCTGTCATACTTTTTCTGAGAATTTTTGTTGACAAGATGAGTTTTTTATACGTTTATACCATAATTAGCATCATGCACAATCTGATTAGGTTAGGTTAATGCACAGGAAAAGGTGTCTCATTCCGCCCCAAAACAGTGGATTATCCCGCCCCATATGACATTTTTAGTCAAATAAAAATTTCACCTATTTCGGTTTTACAATTATATACAAATCTGTTGAAAACTTAAGGCCTAATGAATAAGCTATCTAAATAACCACTGGAAAACATCTAATATGTGATTTTGCGTGATTTTTGAATCTTCTTAATAAATGAAAAATAGTAGAATACAGCTCTTAGAATTTTGTACTTTAGTTTTTTCCACATTTATTCAACATTAAGCGACAAAATTTGAAAAAAGAAGTTTGATAATGTTTTTTCTGATATTAATAGAAAAAATATTTACAAAATAAATGATAACCTATGAGAAGATTAAGTGACTCATCTTATCCCCTATGCTCATTTCGCCCTACCCTACCTACCAGTCAGGCGTTGCCAATAACTCTATTATCGACAGTAGTTGTTTTCGAGCCGGAATTTTGCAGTTACGTGATAACTGCATCCAAAGACATCGAAAGGATGTCTTAAAGACGTCAAATCATATAACATAGAGGTACATTCTAAGGACGTCTTTAGGACGTCCCGGTGCCCACTTGGTGCATTCGAGTTTATTCTAAAATATTCCTTAAATTGTTTTGCGTTAAATTTTGGAACAATTCTTTCATAGAATCCAATTATTCTAATAGGCGTTTCTCTCGGGCATCGGACTTTCATGGAAAATTCCATTAAAATGCCAACATTTTCCACCACATTATCACTATCTGCATCATCACTTTCCAACATAGTTACAAACATAATCGTTTGCAACAATAACTGGTTTGATGCAACTGCAACAACCATTATTTTCTTCCGCGGGCTCTCCATTGTATGTTGTTAAATATAAACATAACCTGGCAATCTTTGTATTAGCGCCAAATCCTTTCACACGCAACCCTTCAAAGAACACCACAGTTCACTTTCGTAAACCACGCCCCTTTTCCACCTTCACTCGATGAGGGCACTTGGTGAGAGACCTGAACGAACCCAAATAGTGTACTATTTTAGACAGGAATAAGCAACCGCCATTCTGGTTTCTGGACAGTTCGCGGGGAATAGTGTGATAAGCATGTCGTATAGTTTAATTAAAATTAAGTTTAGAATATAAGAAAAATGGTCTCATGCAGTGATCCATTTTGTAAAAATAGAAGCGAGGATGGATTTTAACTTTACCATTTTCCACTAAGCTGAAGAGAAGGACTGTCAATGTGGATCATATATTGTAGATGCGACAAATGGAAACCGAATTTAAATTCAAGATTATACGAAGTTATTACTAATATTTATGAGTATCACAATATAATTCAAATATAGGGGTCTAAATATTATGTTTACATGTAATTAAATTTCCTATGAGCATTTTGAAAAAGTATTGTATTAATGTTTGACTATAGCCTATTATTATTTTATTATTTGTTAATATTTATTCGAAAAATCATATGATTATAATTTTGGCGCACGCCTATTTGGAAACTGAGTGAAATTACGTTTACATACATAATTTTTGCAAGAACTATTTTTGGCAAATGTGTGGGTTAACAAATCATATAGTCTAATTTCAATATTTCATATATATATATTTTGTCACATGTAATTTGATTTAAAATTCATGTTTTGATAACAATGCTGCAGTATAATTTAAAAAGAAAAAATCTATATAATGTAAGTGTATTTATATAATTCGATATCAATTTAGCGATTTTGAATTTGGCGGGGAACCAGAATGGCAACTTGCATATTTCCATCTAATATAGTACCTTACCGCAAGGAGGGAGCCGAGGCTACGCTCCGTGCGCAAATTCAGACTACGCTCGTTCGCTCTCTGTTTATAATTATAACTTATATACTAATATACAATTTTCTAGTTGAATTAAAGAATGTTGTATTTTTGGCGTATCTCAGTCAATTTACGAGAAACGTTGTATTAATTCCAATTTTAAGCATTAAAAAAAAAGTTATATATCTGAAGTCATCGAAACCTGTAGATTCCGAATTATTATGTTTTAGACTGTAAACTATGATATTTAAAAAATCTACTTCTAAATTTTAATCCGAAAGCTTAACAAAGGACCCTTCCCGATAATAAGCGTTGAATTCAGAAAAATGAAGAATTTGTATTCCCATGAATACGCGATTTTTCCTCCGCCTAAAAATCCCTGAACGGAAACAGAAAAAGTGCAAATCCTATTCCTTTCAATCGACTTAGTAAAATTTAACGAAAGCATCTATTTAACTTATTTTTCAATATTAAATCTTTTTATAACGTATAAATTCGAAAAATATTCAAATTTATATTTATTTATATTTTAATAATTTATTCAAACGTCTTAAAAAATGCACCAAAGAAATCTATTCAAATGTGCGAATTTAAATAATTTTAATTCTAGAGAGGCAGAGTTGAATTGGTTAGAATTAAAATTTCAGAACTTATATTTCGCTTGGAGGAATTAAAACAACTTATTACACATATTTTGTGAACTAATTAGAAGAAATTAAATTAGATCAAAATATGACCACTTCTTAAGGAATAAAATATATCTCTGTGAGGTGTGTTGCCGGTACAATTAGAAGGAATTGAATATATTGAAGACACGTTCTCTTTGGGAGAATAGAAAACCGTGTAGCGGTCACTATGGAAATAGAAGCCAATCCCTTTTGCGCTGAAATCTGAAAATATTCTTAAGTGTCGGCTACTATATTGATATAGCCTCTCTGCTTGTTATTTATTTTCAAATTCTTATTTCAATTTCAGCCTCTCTGCTTGTTATTTATGATCGTATTTCTATTTCAATTTCGGAAAGGACATTTTAAAGCCTTTAAAACATTTAAAAGAGCTATCTGGTCCAGCAAATATATCTGAGTGCCTGCGGAGAATTTCTCTGAGCTTCTCTGACCCTAGAGAATCTTTAGAATATACACAGAGATTTCTATCGGTAGGGCGATATCAATTATCACAGTGAAGCAGTAATAGTTTATAATTGTGAAAATATGAATTTCATACTATATTTCATTATTTTGTCCACAACAAAAATAATACTGCAAATACTGTGTACATAATAACTTATCATGAGGAGAAATACTTGTTATTTTTTATAAAAATTAAAATAAACCACATAAAGTGGATTTCACATGATTTA
>NC_046659.1:28067937-28088235 GCF_010883055.1 Belonocnema kinseyi | reverse complement strand
TTTCTAAATAAAATGACAATATGATAATTAAGTAATTTCCTTATTGAAAACAATCAGTGTATACAATTTAAAGGTCACTAATAATTGCCCATACGTAAACTGCTTAGAATTATTTATAACTTTTGTATCTATTTTGTATCTATCTTTTGCAGATTCAGAAAGTTGAAACAGAATCGGGTTGCGACTATGTGAATCGGTCATTTTCTCAAGCAGTTTCGAATCTGCCATGTACCGCAATGACCATTTTAAGCAAGGTTATATTGAATCGGTTTCCTTCTTTTTGAATAAGACCGACTTGCTTGTGGTTAAGCTGCAATATTTCACACGATTTTTTAATTTGATAAATTATCGAAAGAATAAAAGAAATCATGTGCGGGTCTACTAGATTCCTTTTGCTATTTCAGTGATTAGCCTTTTACGGCATATAGGTTAGCCAACAGAATTATAACGACTAAAAGTCTTGAAAAAACAAATCGACGGCAATTTTGGAATTCTAGTCACAGATACGCAATTCAAAAGACATGGATACCCATTAAACAGAAGTGAATGGATTTTTGTTTCCTGGGCAGCTTCGAAAATGAAGACTCGATGCACTGGAAATTGAAAGATTTTTAAATGATGTATTGGCAGTTGTATGAATATATGTTTATATATATATATTTTTTTTAACGCGTGCATATATCGAGATAACATAAAGTGTAAATAGGTAATTGCTTCTTAATTTTTCAAAATGACTTATATTCATATCCATATTGATATCTCCTGTAAGTTATTTGTTACTGCTTCGAAATATTAAAACAAAAACCTAACCTCTAATCAAGCAAATAGTACTTTCTTTTTTTATTCAACACTTACCCACCAACACATTTTCTTAAATCCGCATGTAATAGTAAACACAGTACGTATAACAATATACACAATACAACTTTCAGGCAGTGTTATATAATAAAAAATTCAATTTGACACTTCGATTAATGTTTATTTTCGAGATGTCAAAATAATTGAAAATATTGTGGTTGCACATGAGCAGTAAATTTTACTGACTCACAGCGCCATCTAGCGTTTACCTCCAACACTAAAACGTAATGTCTTCAAAACGAAACATGGGAGTGTCATCACCAGCCCCATGCCTCGACCGTGTATGTTTGGTAGTAGTTTTCTTACGATCGGGAGGGGAAATGTCGGTCAAACTAATCCGACAGATGGCGCTACAGAAAGTAGGTCTGTCTTTTTCATTGAATTGCATTAAGAAAAAGCAAAAATAATTAAAAACTTGATGCTGTTTGTAAATAAACAAAAAAAAAATGTGAAAGAATGAGAGTAACTATTACCAATTATTTCAAAAAAGAAAAAGTCATAAAAATATGTAGTTTAATATGAATCAAATTTAATTTTGAGATATATTTTGAAAGTAGTTCGAACTTCATATTTCTATTATTTATTTTGCTGATATTAATGATTTTATTAATTGCTCTAGTTAAATAAAATGATTTATTGTTGAAATTGTTAATGTAGCTAATGAAAAAATTAATAATATTCAAGACCTCAATGACAAAAAAATATAAAACATATACATGATCAGAAGAATTAATAAAAAATATATTACTTATATCCAATATAAATATAATAATAATTAAAATATGTGAGACTACAACTTAAGTTGCAAAGTAAAGAATCTTTGTACCTTTAAACTCTAAACAATTTCAAGTTTTGAAGGAAATAATTTTTAAAAGTAGAGTTAATTGTAATTAAAATGTTTGAGGGAATCATTTGTTAAAAAGTCAATGACACGAATGATAAATGAGAAAATGGATTTAATATTATTTAATATAATCTGTATAGTTAATTAAATTAAACCAAACATCATATATACATTCATACAGTTTAATAATTTGTTTGTTGCTTAACCTTGAAAGCTTTTTTCTCGCTGCATTCAGCTCCTAATCATTTCATTTAAAAATTGAAATTTAAAGGAGATTTTGAATCAAATATTTAATTATATTATTGCAAACCTCATTTATAAAATAAATAGATTAAAAGCTAATAAAATCTACAAACAAACATACTGTACTCATGACGTACGGTTGGAGGAAATGCACTTTTTCGTTCAAAAATGTCCAGAGCCTTCAATTTTCTTGTGATTTTGAATTGTTCTGTTTTAAATTAAAGATCATTAAATTCTATATATCTTGACTTTCCGAACTTTTGTCTCCTCTATTTTTTTATTAATAATTTTTCCCGTCAAAGTATGAACAAAGTCTTATTATCGGTGAAATTTTTTTTCTTGCTAAAAGTGCTTCCCATTAATGTAGGAATGACATTTAATAACAAAAATAATTTTTTAATTTATAATAACCACTGTGATAAACAATTTTCGTGCCAAAACATTAGAATTTGAGATTTTTCAAATTATAATTTCCTTCAATGGCTAGAATGACTTCAGGTATTCCTTAAAATAATAAATATTTATTAATATTTGATAAAATATAACAATTTAAATTTTTGTAAACAAATTATATAAACAAATTTAAAATGTTAGCCCTTTCGCATAGAAATTTTTTGCGCTGGAAATGTTTTAAGCTATTGGACGAATGACTGCTAGTCACAAAAATAATAGAAAAGTTAACAATAACCACTGTTATTAACAATTCTTGTGGCAAAATATTTAAACTCAAAGTTTCATCAAATTTAAATTTTCTTTGATGGCCAAGTCGGTGGGTTATTGTCAAAATATTTTGTATTGAGTTAATCTTAGCATGCAGTCTTATGATTCATTTCCAATCTATGACGATTGAAAACCCGACTTTTTCCAAGTGAAACTGCCAACATTGGGAAATTTTTTATGCAAATTGTTTATAAACATGTAAGTTGTTATATTCCACTAAATATGATCGAAGTTACATTTTTTTAGGAATATTCATAGCCATTGTGGCGATTAAAGAAAAGAAAAATTTGGATAAAACCTTACATTTGAATATTTTGTCACGAGAATTATTTATAACAATGGTAATTGTTAACTTCTCAAATATTTTTGTGACTAGCAGTTATTCGTCCAACAGCTTAAAACATTTCCAGTGTAAAAAAAAAATTTTATGTGAAAGGACCAAAATTTTGAATTTGTTTATCTAATGTGTTTACAAAAATTATAATTGTTATATTTTATCAAATATTATTAAATTTTTATTGTTTTAAGGAATACCTGCAGTATTTCTTGCGTTTGAAGGAAATAATAATTTTAAAAATCTCAAATTCTTATATTTTGCCACAAGAATTGTTTATAACAATAGTTATTCTAAACTTTTACATTATTTTTGTTATTAAATGTCATTCCTACATTAATTTGAAGTACTTTTAGCAACTAAAAAATTTGACCGATAATAAGACTATTTGTTAATTTGTTTATCAAATTTGTTTGCAACAAATAAACGGAATGATAAACAAATTACTATTTGTATTTTATGAGTCCCTACAGATTAATTTAAGACAATATAAAGTTTTCCTGATCAGTTATTAAAGCGTAAAGAATTGTCATGTACAAAATTTCAGTTTTTCCATACTTTGAGTAGAAAAATTATTAATAAACAATTAGAAAAGACAAAACTTCGAAGCGTCAAGCTGAAAGAAAAATGGGAATTTCCTCTTACTCACAGTGGGGTATTCTGGATTTGTTCGTGCAAATAATCGACGACTCGTAAATTTTCAACCGAATTGAAGTTTTTTAAAACTCGTGAATAAATTTACTGTCGGAGAGATACGCCACTATTACGGTTTGATCGTCAGTACGTTAAAAAAACGTCGACCAACGTCGGCAGTCGTCGGCCGATTTTTAGGCTATTCAGATGTCAGTAATATTTGGTAATTCGTACAAACAATGCTTCATGCTCATTGCTATTTATGTTTTCAACCATTACAAGTGCAAACCTTTCTATTCTCATTCTATTTTTGCAGTAAAAGTTTTAAATAATAGTTAATAAACGTTCATAACGTTAATACTTTAATTTTCAAATTATTCAACCGAGAAACGTTTATTCTGAAGAAATCAACGATAAAGTATTTTATAGAATTTTAAATCCTTTTTTTTTACAGTTTTTATTAAAATAAACACAAAAAATGTAAGAAAAAAAGATATACATATATTATATTATATACACATATTATATTATATATACATTATATTAAATAATACTAAATCCATTTTCTCATTTATTAGTTTTTTCATTGACGTTTTAGCAAATTATTCCCTCAAACATTTTAATTACAATTACTATTACTTTATAAAAATATATTCTTCGAAACTTGAAATTTTTAAGATTTTAAAGGTACAAAGATTCTTTATTGTGCAACTTAAGATGTAGTCTTACATATTTTAATTATTATTATATTTATATTTGATATACGTCATATATTTTTTATTAATTCTTCTGATAACGTATATGATTTAAATATGTTTGTCATTGAGGTCTTTAATCTCAAAATTAAATTTTATTCATATTAAACTACATATTTTCATGAATTTTTCTTTTTTTTTTAAATAATTAGTAATAGTTACTCTTATTGTTTCATTTTTTTTTTCGTTTATTTGCAAACAGCATCAAGTTTTAAATTATTTTTGCTTTTTCTTAATGCAATTCAATGAAAAGACAGACCTACTTTTGTAGCGCCATCTGTTGGATTAGTTTAACCGACAATTCCCTTCCGGATCGCAAGAAAACAGAAAAGTGGGGGGCGATGCATGGGGTTGTTCACCACTATGCTTATAACTACCAAAGTACCACCAAAATATTCCATGAAAAAAATTTCATTTCCAAATTTTGTAGTGCTAACTTCACAGACATCGAAGCAGTGGTGTCAGAGAGCGGATATTTCTGGCATGCACAGTAGTTATTCCTGTGTATTTTTAGGTTATGTAACGCAAGGTGTCGATTTAAAATTACATAGAATCACTACTGCGCATGCCAAAGATATCCACGTTCTCACACCACTGGTTCGAAGGGTGCCGTCTGTCCAAAATTCAAATACACTCGTTAATGAAGGAACGAACCTGCAACGAACTAAGCTCAGTACGATGGTGGGGGGGCGGGATTGAGTGGAGCGGAGCGTTTAACTGGCAGTGGTGCATCGGACTGGCAGTTCCCCCCTTCAGTAGCACCAATACACAAGAGCCGAGGACTGACTATCGTCGACCATTGGTCCTCAATTTGCCGACCAATCATTGGGAAAGTGCCAACGTAAATATCCAATGTAAGTCCACAAATTATCAAACCTACTCGGGGTACTCGTGCAGCTGTATTCCGGATCACATTTCGTTCTCACTTCTTGTTGAAATATTTCGTGTAGACCGCGGCTTCATTCTCGGGACCTCGTAAAAAGCACCTTCGGCCATGTTTGTGACGACAATTATTATTTCACTGTCTAGAGGCATAATGCAATCTAATCTACGCCAACCTTATGGCAATACGTTGCCGCTCACGAGCTAGAGAAAATCGCATATCACGCTCGTGAAATTTTTCCGTAGATCACATACATGTCAACTGAGAATTTTTGCATGAGATCTTCGGGCCGTCGATTACTGACATTGATTCGGTGAAGGAATCCGATACGTTGTTGCGAGAGTTAAAGTCTGCTACAACTCAAGGTGCTCCACTGGCTCCCAGTGACATTTAGCTTACCGTCCTTCTCCATTCAACCGGATGTGCATTTTACAATTGTAATCATTTTAGCATTTCTCCTGATGCCGTGATTATTTTCAGTATTTTTACTTAACCGTATTCATCGATTTCAATATGGAATTATTTAATTTATTCGTTATATCATATTACCAATAATTATGTGATATGTGCCTGCCGTTTTTTTGGAAAAACTTAGCTGTTAAATTTCACAACTGAAAACACAAATTCCATCGGTTGGTATCTTGTATTTTTTATTCTTGAGCAAGTATTACATTCGGTGTCTACCCATGTAGCAAACTCAACAACTGTTGCATTTTTGAACTTCTTCAAAAGAGAGAATGGTTGCTTGTTATCAGTAAATTCTAGTCTGACGATAATTCAGAAATCATTTTCTCAGCTAGGCAGAAGGCAGTACTGAACTTATTAGTCACTAAAAATTGAATATAAATTACCAGAGAGATAACTTCTATAAAGGCCTCTAGAATAAATGTTTCATGTCATCTGACAATGGCCGAGTTATGGCGTTGGCAATACTTTTAGGCCGATAATTAATCAGGTGCTTGGGGAAAACAATTTTGATTTATTTCGATTTTTAAACGGGTTTTTGCATATATATGTATATAATAATTATTGTTAACACTATGGAATGTAAAATGTGTTTGGGAATGAGTGAACGCGGATATTTCACTAAGATTAAACAAAATTTTGTTATCTAACTAGAAAGTTTATTCTTTTTGTCAAGCTTTCAGTGACATTATTCATTTTAAAACTTTCAAATTTATTAAAACAGGCCATAAATGAATGTAATAACTAATAATTGAGTATTCTAACATTACGTTATACTCGGTCGGTAACGTCGAAATCTATACGGCCATACCACTTGGTGGGCTGAAAAGCATTGATTACAAAGGAGTTTGACTAATATTAATTTTTGTAGACGAAAGTAAGTGAAAAATCGTGATATGACTTTGCTGCTCAGATAGTAAAGCCATTTCTTTAATTATTGTTAGCAATTGGGGAAGTGTGCGGTTTGGACAATCCATCAAAAAAAATATATAATGTGCCGTGATTGAGGTTAGGTGGGATAGTTGGCGTTCAAAATTTTTGAATTTTGGTTCTTCGTTAAAGTGTTTTTTAAAGATGTCAAGAGATTATTTTTGCACTTTGAGAAAAAAAATTATCGAAGACTGATCTTTCTTAGAAATTCTATAAGACTTCTTGAAAATCCTTAAACTTCTCCAACTTTTTTAAATCCCTTCAAATTCTTTGCAATCATTTCAAATCTGTCGAAGTATCTCGAAATTGACTAAAATTAATTTTAATCACGTAAAATCTTTAAAATATTCTTAAATTCCTTTAAATCTCTTGAAAATCTTTGATTTTGCAAATAACTTAAAATATTTTCAAATAACTTCTAAATTAATTGCTTTACGTTCTTTAAAGTTACTAAAACGTATGGAAATATTTTTTAATCCTTTAAAAATAAACTTTAAAACCCCGTGAAGTCCCTAGTTATTCCTTAAAACCACTTGAACTCTTAGAAATCCTATAAGACTTCCAGAAAATCCTTAAACTTCTTCGACTTTTTTTTAATCCCTTCAAATTCCTTGCAATCATTTCAAATCTTTCGAAGTATCTCGAAATTGATTAAAATTAATTTAAATCACGTACAATCTTTAAAATATTCTTAAATTCCTTTAAATCTCTTGAAAATCCTTAAAATCTTTAAGTTTTTGCAAAAAACTTTTTAAATAACTTTCCAAAAACTCGCTCGGAATTCTTTAAGACCACTAAAACTGTCTTAAAATCTTACAAAATAACGTTTAAATCCTTCAACCTTTTTGAATTATTTTTAAATCCTTTGAAAAGAAATTTTAAGATTCTGCGAAGTCCCTAGTAATTCCTAAAAATCACTTGAGTTATTAGAAATCCTTAGTCCTCCGAATTTTTTTGAACTCCCTTTAACTATTTTGAAATCATTTAAAAATTTCAAAATTGACTAAAATCAATTGAAATTTCTTAAATTCCTAACATTTTTGTAGATTCCTTAAAGTCTCTTACAAATGCTTAGATTATTGGATTTTTTAAATACCTTGAAGTCTCTTAAAATAGCTTTAAAATGTTTAAAATCACTAAAACTGTCTCAAAATATTTTTCAAATTTTTGTAAATCTTGAAACGTTTTTTAATTATTTTTAAATCCTTTAAAAAAAATTTTTAATCCATTCAAGTCCATATAGTAATTCCATAAAATCACTTGAATTTTCAGAAATTCTTCACGTTTTTTTAAAATCCTTTTCTTCCGAATTTTTTGGAAATTCTTTCAACTTCTTTAAAATCATTTAAAACTTAAGAAATTGAGTACAGTTAATTCAAATCCTTTGAATTTTGTTACATTCCTTAAAATATTTTAAAAATTACATTAAATCTCGTGCAAATCCTTAAACCTTTTTGGATTCTTCAAAAAATCTGTAAAATTCCTTCAAAATCGTTCAATTTTTCTGAATTCTTTTAAAATCCTTTCAAATTTTTTGAAATCGTTAAAAATCTCTTGAGAAATCCTAAGATCACTTAAAATCCTTTAAAGTCTCTTGGACATAACTTTATTTGGTATGAAACTACTTAAAATCACTTATTATCGAAAAGTATTATGACATAAGTCGCCGGCAATTGAGGTTATTACCTTAATTAGTGCAAATTATAATTTTGCGTGATGGATTGCCTAATCGCACATTTTCCAAATTACCAACAATAATGGAATAAATGGCTTTTCTTTCTTAAAAGCACAGCTATATCACGATTTTTTACTTAATTTCGCCGAAATTAATTAATTTCAGTCAAACTCCTATCTAAACAATGCTTTGCAGTCCACCAAGTGGTATAGCCTTACAGATTTTGATGTTGCCGACCGAGTGTGACTTAATATTAGAATACTCAATAATTTCAATTGGGTTAGAGCGAGACTGATTTTTTAAAACGTTATAAACAAACTAATGAACGAAATCCATTTTTTCGTAATTTGCATTGATTAGTTATTTTAACTCCATAGCTTTTGTATAAAATATGACTCATATTAATATGCGCTCGCAATAATTTCAGAATAGTTGCTATTTGCCAATTACTAAACAATTTTCATAAGCAAATGCTCATTTTGACTTTTGTATGAACAGACTTCATTTTCTTTTGTGGTATCAACTATAAATGTCTTGCCAAACACTCATTGCTATCATATTTTTTATAAAAACAAAAATTGTTAATCATTTAAACAATTTTTATAAGCAAATGCACATTATAATCAGTTTTCAATGAATATGCTTAATTTAATTGCGGAAACAACTCTAAATGTCTTTCCAAAGACTCTTTGCTGTCTTATTTTTCATAATAAAAAAATATTGTAAATTATTTGATTAGTTTGTAAAAAATGAACATTTCATCCATTTTTTTCATGGCGGCTTAATTTTTTGCGGATTCAACTCGAAATGGCTTGCCAAAGACCTACCAGTTTTTTTTCTTTTCTTTTTTTTTTTGACGAGAAACTGTGAGGAAATTTATGACCCCTTTGAAAAAATATACCCGCTGCGCAGGCACATTCTCAGTACGCGTGCGGCGCTTTGCGCCAACTTTGAGCGCGCGGGTACGCTCTCGCGCTTTGCACTCGTTTTCATACGTTTAATGCGTACACTTTAACTACATTTTTCAAGTATCGTAAATACTATAAATTAAATCAAAAACTGTGGTTTAAACTTCTGAGAAATTACAGCCATAAATTGTAACTGAAATTTTGTTCGATTTGTTTTTAAAGAAGGTTCTTAAACCACCTACGGCTTTGACGATTACACTCTAATTACGAAACTCGTGCTCGATAACTTTGTCCAATTGAAAAGCTTCATCAGGATAATTTGTCAATCTTGTTAGAATCTACTAAAAACAACGCTTTAAACTTATGGATCTCTTAAAAGCCAAAATTGCATAATTTTGAAAATTATCCAACTTTTGGAACTTATGTCTAATTAAGAAATTTCATGACAATGGTTTCGAAATACATATATTTTATATCTAGTGGAAATTTGGATTGATATTTCTTAACCTATTAAAAATGTTATTTTTTATTTTTTTGAAAAATTTCAAAATGTTGAAAAGCATATAACCTTTTGAAGTTTAATCGAATTTAAAAGTGTCAGGATAATTTGCAAGTTTCTTTGACGCATACCAGCAAATTTGACAACAATTTATAAAACTCATAAAAAATTTTTATTCAAACTTTGAGAGCTTCAACTTTTTGAATTTGTGACTGTAAAAAATCCCAGTTGGAAGGACTCGGAAAACCCTTCTTTCTACACCGAAAAAAATATGTAGCTATATTAGTTCAATAATACCTTGGCTTAATACACGTCGCATGAATTTGAACTCAGTTGGTAAAAAAGTCGAACTGGATTTCTTCATTTAATTTGTAATTTTATCTGTTTTGAGTATAGAACCGACGCTATAGCAATACCGAATTACATCGATTAAGTAAGTATTGCAATGAACCAGTTCTTCATGTAGAACTCGCAACATGCACAAGTTGAATATCAGCTGTTCTAAAGCATCGAAACAGACACTGTTCCACTTTTATATCGCGTACGTAACGAAATTTGAATCACAGTGCGTCGATATAGATATACTCGCTATGCTTCGCTCAGTTTGACTCTGCTGGTTCGAATGACGACGAACAGCGAGGACCCAACGAATCTGTAACGTAGGAGCTTCGCGTGAGCATTGCGCTGAGTTAAGGCGCCAGACAATATGTATTGGGAAAAAGGAGTTAAATAGTTAAGGATACAAATACGTACGTGGAAATTTTCGAAAGTAAAATTGATTAATTTTTAAAAATAACATTTTCGAGGCATTGACCCGGGTTCGCCGGATTTTGCACCGGTTTATTTCAAGCGTCGTCTACGAGAACTTTTTTGAAATGTGAATTTTGTCCATAACCAAAACAATTACAAATGGTGAGTCGAAGGCCCGGGTGAGCTTCATCGTGCACCAGGTCCCTTAAAACGTCATTCACGAGAACTTTTTTGAAATTTAAATTTTGTTTATAACCAAAACAATTAAAACTGGTTGATCAACGAGCCGGTTACGCAGGAACGTGAACCAGGCCTTTTCAAACGTCATCTACGAGAATTTTTTTGAAATTTAAATGTCAATAATTAAAACAATTAAAAATGGTGAATCGACGACCCAGGTGCGCAGGATCGTACACCAGGAACTGTAACACGAATTCTACATGAACATCTTTAAAATTCAAATTTTGTTACCACCTAAAAAAACTACCAATGGTGAGGCGACGACCCAGGTGCCGGACCTGGTGCACGATCCCGCGCACCCGAGTCGTCGCCTCAGCATAAGTAGCTATTTTTGATGTTGGAAAAGTTCGAATTTTGAAGAAGTTCTTGTAGAATACATGTTAAACGGCCTGGTTCACGATATTGCCCACCCAGGTCGTCGACGCACCATTTGTAATTGTTTTGGTTATAAACAAAATTTAAATTTCAGAAAATTTTTCGTGGATGAGTTATTTTGGGAGTTGAAAAAATTTAAATTTTGAAAAAGTTTTTTTAGAATACGTCTTAAACTACCTGGTGCTTGATCCTGCGCAGCCGGATCGTCGTCTCACCATTTGTAGTTGTTTTGGTTATGGACCAAATTTAAATTTCCAAAAAGTTCTCGTAGATGACCTTCTAAATGACCTGGTGCGCGATCCGGCTTACCCGGGTCGTCGACTCGCTATTTGTAATTGTTTTGCTTATTGAAAAAATTTTAATTTTTAAAAAGTTCTCGCAGACGACGTTTGACAGGACCTGGTGAAGGATTAGGCGCACACGGGTCGTCGACTCACCATGGAGAGTTATTTTGGGCATTGGAAAAATTTGAATTTTGAAAGTTCTTGCAGAATACGTATTAAATTACTTAGTGTATGATCCTGCGCACCCGGGTCGCGAAATCACCATTTGTAACTAATAATGATAGAAAAAAATAATGCTTACGAAAAGTCGATTTTTTTCAACAAAACAACTGTTATTAAAAATTAATGTAATTTATTTTTTTTTGTGATAATAATTTTGGTTTAACCATTAGATGATGGGGATATTCGAAATATCGGCCACCCAATGCACACTAACTATTTGATGTTTTCGGGCAAAATTTGGTGCGTTGAAGGGGAAAATAGTGAGAAACATCCTGGAAACTTTTGACCTTGATAATCGTCATTCCAAGGTCAATAAATTTTTTTGTTGGACTAAAAACTCGGTTTATACATTTATCTTGATGCGCTCAGTACGAAAATATTCGTTAGCGCATATATCAGATCCATGAACTCTTCATCACAAAATGTCTTAAAAGTATCATCAGGAGAACTTTTATCATCTAATCCAGGATTAGGCTGCACACCGTGATTTTCATCCATGAAGGGATATATGATAAGATTGAAATAACATAGCAACAAATAAATAAATGTATCACTTGACCTTGAAATCTCGATTTTCAAGGTCACGTCTGCGTTCAGAATTTTTCGCATTATTTTTTTCTTACTCAGCGCCCCAAAAAAACATGGGTATGCCAACCATAATGCTAAGATATAAAAAAATGACCTTGAGATGGTTATTTTCAAGATCAAGGGTGCCTTCAGGATTTCTTTCACTATGTTTTACGTACTCAGCGAATCAAAAAATGTGGGTATACCAAACTATAACGCTGAAATATCATAAAGAGTTTTTTTTGTATATTGGCCTTAAATTGCGGACGGGAGTGGTCGATATATCGACCACCTATCAGTTCGGAGACTTGAAATGAGTTTTCTGTTGAAATTATGCATACATTTTTGGTCAAATAAAAACTCGATTTGAACGGAAATTTTCCCGTCCTCTAAAAGTTAAGGAACGTTTATAACAAGTTTTTACGATGAGTCGATACAATTGAATGAAGATTTATCATGTAGTAATGTTTTGCCATAAAAATGACTCCAGCGGATCATATGTGCAAGCTCAAAATTGTTTATTTTAAAAATTAATGAATTTTACTTTCAAAAATTTAGACGCACATATTTGTATCCTTAACTATTTAACTCCTTAACTCTCGCACTTTATTGTATGAACGATGTTTGTTACTTTAATTATTTACGTGCATCGTTTAAATTTGAGGCGCGCGAGATTTGATATTTAAATAATTATTGTTTAATTTTTCCCAACACATATTGTTCGGCGCCTCAACTCAGCGCAATGCTCACGCGAAGCTCCTACTTTACAGATTCGTAGGATCCTCGCTGTTCGTTGCAGTGATCCCAGATCTGAAACGAGGTACACTCCGATACTATCACAGGTCTATGTCCGTGTGAATATAGTAGGAGCCGAAGTACATGACTGGGCTGCGCGCGCAACCCATTTCTCCTCTTCTGAATTTGAAACTTGAAGGTGCACGATTGCCGGTCGGAACACTTCGGCGGTTCTATTTATATCTTTCTGCTTTGAAATAAAATAAAGAAATTGGGAATTTAATATTTGCAGATTTGGATGCTGGCGATTCTCATGATTTGAATACTTCGCGCGCCTCTTTATATGCGTATATTTTAAGTTTACGTTATTTCAAGTATAAAATATAATTGATATAAATATTAATACTACTATATATACACAGTATCAATAATAATATTATAATCATGTAATATTATAATAGTCTTTTTTATATCTTGATCCGCATTTGAAAGAAATGAAAGAAATTGGCGATTTTGGAATTCATCTCGTTTGTATAAAAACTCAATTACTTTTTTGACAAATTCATTATTTTGTTTAAAATGGAACCATTTTGTAAAGAAAGTCCTCTTTTCTATCAAAAGTTCAACTACTTTGTTAAAATTTTTTATTTATTTTTTTATTTGAAAGTACATCTCTTTCGATGAAAATACATTTTTGAAACTGAAAATTAATTTATACCATTTTTGATAGAAAAATCATGTATTTTGTTAAAAATTCGTCTTTCTTTGTACAAATTAAATTTTTTCTGGAAAATTTAGACCTTTTGGTTAAAAATTACATTTTTCGGTTGAAATATCAACTGTAAATATTTTTTGGTTGCAAAGTCATTTTGTTGTAAATGCAATTATATTGTTACAAATTAAAATAATAAT
This sequence comes from Belonocnema kinseyi, assembly GCF_010883055.1. Taxonomy (NCBI): domain Eukaryota; kingdom Metazoa; phylum Arthropoda; class Insecta; order Hymenoptera; family Cynipidae; genus Belonocnema; species Belonocnema kinseyi. The sequence goes on along the minus strand of NC_046659.1, from coordinate 28,074,403 downwards.
TTTTGTGTGCAAAATTCGATTATTCACTTAAAGTTTAACTACTTAGTAAAAAAATTAATTCATTCTTATTAGGGATTTATAATTATAGTTGAATATTCAACTATTTGCCTTCAAATTAAATTTTCTGTTACAAATTTTACTATTTTGTAAAAAGCGCATCTTTTGGGCGTTAAAAGTCAACTATTTGATAGAAAGTTAAACTATTTGGCTGAAAAATCATATTTTTGGGTTAAAAATTCAGCTTTTTTGTAGATAACACTCTTTTTGACTATAAAATTAAATAATTTCAACGAAACTTCATGTATTTTGTTGGAAATTTACCTTGTTTGGTAGAAATTTAATGTTTTGGGTTGAAAATGTATCATTTTTGGTCAAAAATGCAATTGTTTGGTTGAAGTATCAACTGTAAATCTTCTTCCCTTTTAAAGTCGATTATTTCACTAAGAGTTGAACTACTTTGTAAAAAAATACGCTTTTTTTAACAAGGTTTTATAATTATGGTTGAAAATTTAACTATTTGGTTGATAGTTTAACTCTTTGAATGAAAACTCATATTTTTCGCTTAAAAAATTCACCTTTTTGTAGGTAATTCGTCTTTTTGACTTTAAAGTTAAATAATTTTGTTGAAAATTCATGTATTTTCTTTAAAATTTGTCTTTTTTTTTGTAGATCATTAATTCTCTTGGTCGAAAATTCATCTTATTGGTTGACAATTTATCAACCTTGTCGAAAATTCATTTTTTCTGTTAAAAATGATTTTTTTTTGTATATGAAAATATAACTATTCTAGGATTGATTAAAAATTAATCGTTTTTATGTGGAAATTGAACTATTCCATTTTTGATTGAAACATTATTCTGTACATTGTATAATTTATAACGCCAATTGTTTGATATAAAATTAATTTATTTTGTTAAAAAGTAAACTTTTGGGTTGAAAATTGATATATTTTTTTAATTAGATTTTTTCCTCACATTAAAAAACTGCAAATTAAAACAATGGCCTTAAAATCCTCCTGATTCTTTTTTTTTTTAATTTTTAAAATCTTTTCAAATACTTAAAATTAATTTTTCAGAATAAAAAATCATTTTTAATTTTCTCAGCAATCACAACAATTTTGTTATTCTTTTTAAATATTTTACAATTCTCAAAAAGCTTATTTTTTTTTAAATCTGCAAAAATCTACATCGTGTTACAAATTATTTGAAATAATTTCAAGTTCTAAATTAATTTTGAATCTTTTTTAAAATTAAAATTGTAGCACTCAAAGTTAAAATTTAGCTTATTACAATTTTAACAATTCAAGGCTTTCTATTTCGAACCATTCTATTCAAGTTTGTATATTTTTTAATCATTGGTTTAAATGAACGGTCAAATATTGCTAATAATTAACGAAATTTTCTTTTTTTAATGAAAAAATTATTTCAATTTTTAATACCTTAAATTCAATTTAAAAAATGTTATTTTTAAATTCTTTCAATTAAAAAAAAAATCAGAATCGAAAACAAATAAATTAATTTTCTATCAAATAATTGGTCTTTTAACTAATACAATGTACAGGATAAAGCTTCAACCAAAAATGGAATAGTTCAATTTCCAGATAAAAACTCTGATAAAAAATTGAATTGAACAAAAAAAAAACGAATTTTCAACAAAATTGTTAAATTTTCAAGGTAAAGGCGAATTTTCAACCAAAAGATTAAATTTCTACCAAACACGGTCAATTTCCAACAAAATACGTGAACTTTCAACGAAATTATTTAATTTTAAAGTCAAAGAGAGTATTATATACAAAAAAGCTGAGTTTTTAATCCAATTTAAAGGCAAATAGTTGAATTTTTAACTATAATTATGAATCCTTAATAAGAAAAAATTAATTTTTTTACTAAGTAGTTCAACTTTAAGTGAATAATCGAATTTTCTACCAAAAAATTATGATTTTAATTTTTAACAATATAGTTGCATTTACTACAAAACGACTTTGCAACCAAAAAATATTTACAGTTGATATTTCAACCGAAAAATGTAATTTTTAACCAAAAAGTGTCAATTTTCCATAACAAAATTTAATTTCTACAAAGAAAGACGAATTTTTAACAAAATACATGATTTTTCAACCAAAAATGGTATAGATTAATTGTCAGTTTCAAAAATGTATTTTAAACGAAAGAGATGTATTTTCAAATTAAAAAATTAATAAATTTTGACAAAGTAGTTGAACTTCGGATAGAAAAGAGGACTTTTTTTTACAAAATAGTTACATTTTCAACAAAATAATTAATTTTGCAACCAAATAATTGAGGTTTTATCCAAATCATCTCCTACTATATTCAGTATTTGATATTCTCCTACTATATTCACGGACATAGACCTGTGATAGTATCGGACTGTACCTCGTTTCAGATCTGGGATCACTGGTTCGTCGTCATTCGAACCAGTAGAGTCGAACGGAGCGCAGCATAGCGATTATATCTATATAGACGCACTGTGATTTAAATTTCGTTACGTACGCGAAACAAAAGTCGAACAGTGTCTGTTTCGATGCTTTAGAGCAGCTGATATTCAACTTATGAATGTTGCGAGTTCTACATGAAGAACTGTTTCATTGCAATACTTACTTAATCGATGTAATTCGGTATTGCTATAGCGTCGGTTCTATATTCGAGCCGATAAAATAAAAAATTAAATGAAGAGATCCAGTTCGACTTTTTTACCTACTGAGTTCTAATTCATGCGAAGCGTATCAGTCCCAGGTATTACTGAACTAATATAGTTACATTTTTTTCCGGTGTGGTATAACTTGACAGAGCTTGACATACAAAGTATTTTAAGTACGTCAACCTGATAGTTCCATTTTGTCAAATCAGTCAGTGCCATGTGTGGAAACGAGACTATTGTTGACTTTGTCCAATTTATTTTTATACTATAATTAAGGGTTCATTTAATGCCAAAAAAATTTAATTCTCTGTAATTTTTTCAAAAAATGTCTGGCACTGCCAGATTGACTTCAAGCTAGCAGTGCCTCGTGCGGAACCAATGGAAGCAGCGACTTTATCAAATATATTTTCATACCATAATTAAAGGCTCATTTAGGGCTCTGAAAAATAACAACAAAATCTGTACGCTTCGCGGGCACATTCTCGTCGCACGCTACGCGTGCGGCTCGCTGCACTCGCAAGTTTGAGCGCGTGACTCGTTTGTTAAAGCTCCTTCGGCTTTAACGACCACATTCTCATCACATATCTCGTACTTCGCACTCGATTTTATCCCTGAAATTTCATATCATTCCCATAAATATATATTATTATAATTCGTAACTTACATTGGTATTAAAACAGACGAAATTTCATTGTCCCGCTTAAAAAAATTTGAAAATATTTTTTGCAATTCATTTTGAATTCACCCTAAATTATTATTAGTTTATCCTAAATTTTTTACATTCTTCTAAATTTACTCAATTCTATTCAGTCGATAAAGTTTTTAAATGTTTTTATTTCATTCATCTTGAAGTATTCAAAACTCACCCTAAATTTGGAGGCATTTGATCATATTCTTTTGAAGTTTCTTCAATTTTTCAATTTCTTTTTTTTTTTTTTTTTTTTGAAATGTTATATTACATTTTTTTTAAACTAATTGAAAATTGTACATTTCAGTATTTTTTTAAATATTATATTTATTTGTTAAGATATTATCTTAAAACTATTCAGCTTCTGTGTTTTTAATTTAAAAAAAAAAGATTGCGAATCAAATTCCTTGATTTAGAAAGTGCGCTTTCAATACTTTGAATCATAATTTTTGTTTATTTTTCATGTTTTGAATTTGAAAATATAAATGAGAAAAAAGCCTTTTTGGAGAATTAAAAAACTGGAAAGTTTTGGTATGCTAAAAGTTAACAAAACGGCTTTTCGTATGAAAAAAATAGGTGAAGGGAATTTTGTGGCTACGTTTTGGAACACACGCCCTTATGAATATTTTAATTTGTCTTGTGCCGTTTCTCCAGACAGTCCATTTTTAATATTTATAATGTTATTTTTTACGATTAAAACAAAAACCACGCGTCTTATCAAGAAATTATTTCAAACCAAATTTTAGATTTTTTGGGTTAAAGAATCTTTATCTTATATCTTGTGTCATTTTACCAAAGATGTAATTTTTTACATTCTCATCATTTATGATTGAGAAAGTATTAGAATTGTCGGAAATTTGACATCACTCTTTTTCAACGGATCTCCACGTTTCGAGACCCCCGGAATCCGAAAATCAGGTTTCCACGATGGTGTCTATCTGTCTGTCCGTCCGTCCGTAAACACGATAACTCTCGAAAAAATGAACGAATCAAATCCATCTTTGGCACACTTTTTCTAGGTCCTAAAATAAAGGACGAGTTCGTTAACCAGCCATTTTTGATAAAAATTCGAAAAGTGAGCGCATTTTGAAAATTTTTGAGACCACTTTTTTCTGAATTTGAAAATTCTATGTACGGATATTTATAGTATTGAAAAGAAGAAACAATTTATCCTTATGAATTTTTTCGATAAAACAGAAAATTCTCAGAGTTATAGCGTTTTCAAAATTTTTTTAATCAACCGAAAATTAAAATTTGAAGACGAGAAACGCACGATATGAAAAAAAGTCAAGAGAAGAAAAACATTTCTTTTTGAAATCCCTACAAGATTATCATAATCAATTTTTGGATTTTCTTCAAAAATCGATAATTCAAATTTTGATTGCACAAAAAATAATGGAGAATAAAAAATTCCATTTTGTGGACAAACTATGGATTTTTCATAATTTTGTATGCTGTCAAAATATGAAATTTTGATTTTGCAAAAAACTTCAAAAAATTGTTATGATAATCTTGTAGGGAATTCAAAAAGCAACATTTTTCTTCTCTTAAGGGCATGTGATACTTCATCGTATGGTCAATCGGGTACAATTCCCCCGGGTACAATTCCCTCTTTTTTGTGGGATAATAACAAAAAAAATGTATTGTGCTACATAAAGATTTTATGCATTACTTGGAGGTTACGTCGTTTTTCATCTCTGCCTTTCTAATAATTTGAAAATTATTGATGAAATAAACTTTTTTAATTGCCTGCAAATAAGGTTAGTTCCGGGAGATCAGTTACTATGATTATTTGTAAGTCCAAAGTTTTCGGTCAAAAATATTGTGTAGTTTGTAAGTAACGCTCGGAAGAATTGTAACACACATGACCTCGAAATATTCACACGTTGTTAGCAAAATCAAAATTATTTTGAAAAATAAACACAAAAAAAGATGCGGGGACGTTCATTAGCATGTTCGCTATAATTTGCCAGATTTTCACGACAAAATATTTTTTATCCTAGGAAAAAAGCCGGGGGAATCTAACACTGAAAAAATCGATACTAATTCCTAAGTGCTATGAAAATTAATCACATTTTGCTAAATTTAAACTTTTTTGAATTAAACTACAAAAAAAGTGTGTGGGTACGTCCGTTAGCATGTGCGCTATCATTTCCCAAATTTCTAAGACAAAATATTTATTATTCTAGAAAAATGAGAATGTAAAAAAGTTTTCAAAATCAATCCCTATCCCCAAAAACCTACCCTCAATCAAAATGGTTGAAACAACAGAAAACTTATCCATGCAATAATTATGCGCTAATTTAGGGCTTTCTATGTTCCCTTCACCAATCTATCCAAAATCAACCCCTATTATTCAAAACTCACCCCTAAACTGAAGTCACATATTTTTTACCAGGAAAAGTTCGTCAAAATTTTTTCCTATAGTTGAAATATATGAAATGCGAAAAAATTATTTTCTGAAAACAGCCCGCATCAAACGAAAGATCTTTCTAACGTAAAATGACAAATTTTGTTACAATAATTAATACATGATAGGATGGCCCGAAAAATCGCATTTTGAAATTATCTTGAAACTATTCAGAACATATTTCTAAAAAACCATTTCATTAACCCTTAATTTATACTGAAAAAATAATGATAAAAACATCAAGAATGACAAATGCAAGTTGAACATCTGCTTAAGCCTTAGGATTCTACAGGTGGAAAACTTATAAGGGCTGCAATAAACTCTAATTTGGTTTGAGTTCCCGAAGACTGGACTGTAACTGCCGCTGCAACCGAATGGAGCCAGCGGTCAGTGTTTGACCTGAGCAAGGCAGTCTCCTTTATTTTTCAGCTGAATTGAATCAATTCCGACCTCCCTTCTCTTCTCACCTATATAATATACCTGATTACTCCTCCCATTTTAGCTATTAACTGTACTATACATTATATATGTATTAGGATGGCCCTTGTTCTTCAATTTTTAAGTTTCTTCGCTCTCACCCCCAAGTTTTGTTTTGACTATTTTTTTAAACTAATTTCCAATTGCTTAAATAATCTAAACATTTGTTTTTCAGGTTAGTCGTGAAATGAAAGTAATTTCTAGACTTTGTGGGTTCTTTAATCAATAAAATT
>NC_046659.1:28066116-28067837 GCF_010883055.1 Belonocnema kinseyi | reverse complement strand
AGAGAGGTGTCTTTCAGGGCGACACCATGAGCCCATTCCTCTTTTGCCTTACATTATTGCCACTATCTCTAGCACTGCGCCATTCCGACGGGTACTTGTGCGACAAACCTGCAGTCGAAAGTACAAGGTCACTCATGTATTTTACATGGACGATCTTAAGATCTATGCTAAAAACAGAAAGCAACTGCATCTAGCTCTGAGGATTGTCGAACGATATACTAAGGAAATTGGAATGGAATTTGGGTTAGACAAATGCGCCAAGGTTTATTTGAAGCGAGGAAAACTTAATGGCATCCCTGAAGATCCTGAGCTCGTTGATAGAAGCGCCATACGACATCTTTGCGTTGGAGAGACTTATGAATACCTGGGCGTGCCACAGAGCCGTATTCAGGATGTAACATCTATATAGGATACTCTCCGAAGCAGATACAAACGTCTCATCCGACAGATTTGGTCTTCCGAACTGTCGGCGAGGAACAAAGTATCTGCAACGAACATGCTTGCCGTCCCGGTACTACTCTATTCATTTGGAGTAGTTCCATGGACGAAGAGCGAGCTCAGATCTCTTGATATCGGAACAAGAAAGGTAATGCACATGAACAAAAGCATGCATCTTAAGTCTTTCGTTCCGCGACTGTACATCTCACGAAACAGTCGGACTTGACTTCAGTATTAGGGGTGAGCAAAATGCATCATATCTAATCTATCTCGAGTAGTCACTCCTGAAAGCCCGGATTAAGAAAGCACAAGAGAAAAACTTTCGTGAACAGCTCCTCGATAAGAGGATGCGCGGTATCTTCCACAGAAATGTGAAGGATCAGTCAATATCTTGTGAGCTAACGTTTGCTTTCTTTAAATCGCCCGGACTGAAGTCTGGTACAGAGGGTTTCATTTTTGCATGCCAAGATGGTGTCATTTCTACCTTAACATACCGTCGCCACATTTTGAGCCAAGACTTTCCCGATGATAGCTGCAGGGCGTGCCATGTACACCCCGAGCATTTAGCTCACATACTATCTAGTTGTCCAACACACGCGGGAACGACCTACATTCAAAGGCACAATGCGGAACTAAGAGTGCTTTATTACCATCTCTGTCACTCCTATGGAATTCACCTTAATATTGCTCCTCTAAATGCTCCTAGGGAAATTGAGTCAATTGTCGAGAATGGGAAATGCCGCATATACTGGAACTTTATATTCTCGACAATTGTTTCTGTTGCTCACTCGAGGCCTGACATGGTTCTTCTTGACTTCGAGAAGCGAACTATGTTCGTTATTGAATTTTCGGCACCAGCTGACAAAAACATCATAGTCAAGGAGAATGAAAAGAAAGAGAGGTATCGAGACCTTATAAGGGAGTTGCAACGATTGTATGCGGAATATTCTGTTAAACTGATCGTCCTTATCATCGGCGCTCTTGGAGGTGCCAAGCTTTCACTTGCTAATAGCCTAAAAAGCATCCCTGCGTGTCAACAGTATGCTAGAACACTTTCAGGAAAAATGCAGAAGCCGGTTGTCCTTGGGTCACTCCGTGTTCTTAGGGTGCACGAGGCTTTTGCTGGATCGTCGTAATGATTCCTTTCCAGACTGTAACCACCTATCTCACGGTTGTGAGATGTGGTTGTGGCTGAAATTTTACCACGATTTCGCTGGAAGCGGGTGCAATTTTTCAGATTAGCACCCGCTCCCGGCGAAATCCTGCGGTTGTCCTTATGACAA
>NC_046659.1:28064133-28066016 GCF_010883055.1 Belonocnema kinseyi | reverse complement strand
AATTATAATGATTTAAAGTTTATTTTAAAATATATTTTATGGAATATGATATTTTTTATGAATGTGCCAGTAAAATTCTGTTCGTCTAATTTTGTTTGCCAACGCGAAACGTAATCTGGCTTGGAACTGTCGTCTTAACATCAAAAACCGAAAGAACAATTTTCCTATCACTTGGAATTATAATTATATTTTTATAAAAACGTTAGAATATATAATAATTAAGAAATTGGAAAATACATACGAGAACTTGATTAGACGAATAGTCTAAAAAAGTCCGTAGAAATTGCAGACTAAAAAAATAAAAATAAAAACTAAATAATATTAAAGTACTATATATAGACAATATATAGAATGAAAATTATAATTCATAATTTTAGAATTAGTGGAAAATATATGAAACCGTAATATAAATTACTCATCGACTTATATTTGTGGTATTTATTAAAACAACCAAGTTTTGCAAAGTTATAAATGTAAAAATGTTTTAATTGGCAATTTACTTTCAAGCCAAATGGTTCTTGTCTAAGCAACTAAGCCCGCACCGCATCTATGTTTATAATATCTTTGACTAGGTACAGGGTAAAATGTGAAGGAGTTTTAGTGATTTCTATCTCCCCTAGGTGGCGTCTGTGTTGATGCTTGTGTGGTAGAAGGGGAAGATCAGGAATGTAGGAACATGGCGGACATGTAAATAACAAGCGAGTGATTATATTAATCACGTCTCCAAATTATTTACATTTTCTGTTTGAAACAAATTTACATTATTTTTATTTTTAAATTTAAAAAGAGACCGATCTGTTCGGAGTGATACTCAAGTGCTGAGCTTAATGTCTCTGTTTAAATATTTTTTTCATTTAGAATTATGGGAAGAATAATTTGCACAAGCAAATCATTTCATGCAATATCGAGAAATCTTAATGAATTTTTTATCATGCGCTATTTCATGTTTTTTTATATTGCATAAAATGGTTTGTTTACGTAAATTATTCTTCCTGTATATCTAGATAAAAAAATATATTATAATTTGCATGGTATGGTTGGAGGAGCGGGGCGAAGGGGTTGCTGGACTAGAGCTGTAGTTTGTTCTATCTCCGAAAAATGGCGCCAGTCCGTTACTTTACTAAGTTCATATTCTTTGACATGGGACTGTACGCAGTGTATATTAATTGTAATTTGTAATTTGATTAATATTTGTGACATGATAGGTCGTAATATATTGAAATAAGAATGGGTTATTTTACTTACATTCGCGCTTATAATCAATTGATTATCTACTGTAGGGTGGTCTCCACTAGTAATGACTTTCATGAGAATAGTTTTAAATGTATAAATAACATAAAATTGTTCAAAAAATGAATTAGGAGCGTTCATGCAAAACAAATAGATAACTCATACCAATTATTATATCTTCGGAAAAATTGAAAAAACGCATTTCTTCCTTTCTACCAGTAAAAAACAAAAATAAATGAAATTAAAAAAATTCTAAGAATTTAAATTTTTTTAAACATTTTCGAGTATCCTTAAGAAACAAATGAGTACTTAAACATATTAAAATCCGTTAAAAATTTGCTGCTTTTTTGCTTTTAAGTAAAATATATACTTGACCAAATATACGTTATTTAAATAATTGAAAAATTATTTAAACATGTTACATATATATATATATATAATTAAAAATTTGTCATAAGGACAACCGCAGGATTTCGCCGGGAGTAGGTGCTAATCTGAAAAATTGCACCCGCTTCCAGCGAAATCGAGGTAAAATTTCAGCCACAACCACATCTCACAACCGTGAGATAGGTGGTTACAGTCTGCAAAGGAATCAATACGACGATCCAGCAAAAGCCTCGTGCACCCTAAGAACACGGAGTGACCCAAGGACA
>NC_046659.1:28057249-28064033 GCF_010883055.1 Belonocnema kinseyi | reverse complement strand
TCAGATTGAAATATTTCAAATTATTTAGTTAGAAAGTAAAATCGTATAAAGTTACAAAATGAGAAATGAACATCTTTTAATACTCGAATCATTACTTTAGAACAATTGAAATCGTATAACTTCAGATGTGTTTGAAAGTAGGCCTATTAAAAATTAGAAGTGCCTGAAAGAACTCAACAAAGGTTTAGTTTAAAAAGCTATTCAAGAGAGTGCTTTTTCAAATTTTATTAATTTATTTTTTTGATAATTTGGCATCCTCACCAATTTTTGAAAAGAATATAGCGCCTGATTTTGGTCAACTTTAAAATATATATATTTAATGTTCGCTCAAGGTCAGTTTTGTTCAAAGTGCTTGTTCCTGGACAAACTGACTCTTATTATTTCCGCTTTTCGTTATGTCACTCATTGATTATGTTTTTCATAGAAAACATTGAAATCTGGGTTTTTCATATTTATAAAATTATAATTAAAGGTCAATAAGGGTAATTTTCTGTGCAAAATATTGATTTATAAAGAATATTTTGCCAAACTATAAAACGGATTTCTTCAACCAAAGATACGAACCTGAATTGTACTATAGTAAAAACAGCCGGAAAAATTAGACGTAAGCAAAATAAAAAAAAACCCTTGGCCGACCTATAAATATTCATTTTTTCCCCGAAACATTAAAAAGAAACTCTTCGAAACGCTTTCATTGCAACAATTTTATTAAAGAAAAAGAAAAATATCATAATTTTTACATACATTTCTTAAAATAAAACATTATCAACAAGATTTATAGAAAATATATTAGAGAATAAAATGATTTCCCGCAAGTTAGAACCGCAAATTATTATTTAAAAAAAAGTTGTTCTTAATGGGGCCAGATTCGCGAACAGGAAAAATCGCGAAAAGAAAGCGAATTTCAAAATTGAAAAGTAAAAAATTGAAAACAGTGACACAAATGTAAACGTTCGATTGAGTCTTCATAAAGAATGTTCAATTTAAAAATCACTTCAAATTAATAGATTCTTAAGTGAACACCTTTATTCAATTTCAAAATCTAATTGAAGTATTATTTCAGTGTGAAATATTCCATTTTTAACATATTCAATTTGGAAATTGAATAAAAAAAACAACAATTTTCAATAGTAAACAAGTAAAAAATGAATCGTCACCATTTCAGAGTGATAAATTTAAACTTTGAATGTTACAATTATAATTTTTCTACTTTGCAATTTGTAATTTGAAAGTAAAAGTATTGTATTTTGATTTTCAAAGAATAGTTGAAAAATGTTTAATTTAACAAAAAATCGAATAGTCTGTACGTTTTTGAATGTTTCAAATTTTAAAAAAAATTGAGCTCAAGAATTTTGAAAGATTAAAAAGACTTTTTTTTAAAGATTTCCAGGAAGATTTAAAATAATTTTTTATTTCGAAAAAGTCCATAACTCAAAGAGAATGTTTAAAAATATTCCAAAACATTTCAAAATATTTACAACATTGAAAACAAATCTGGAAGCTCTTGGAACAATTTTGTATGCAGGATTTTACAAAATTGTTAGAAAAAATTGGAATCCGTTTAAAAGATATTTAAAAGTTCCGAAAAATTTCAAAAATCATTTAAAAGATTTGAAATAATTTAAAAGAAAATTAATACCTTTGATGGTTTCAAAATTAAATGTTGACTTTTTATTTTGAAACATGACATCATTTTAAGAGGAGGTATAAAAATATGAGACCACTGAAAAAATTCTGAAAGCGATGAATGAAAAATCACCAAAAATGAAATCTCTGACGACCGAATTGCAAAATTTCAGACAGAGAATGTCCAAAGTAAAAAATCCCCGAATTATAGAGTTCACGAATTTAAACATGAGGAAAAGAATTTTCGATCAATATTATTTATTTATTAAAAATACAATAATTAAATAATTTTATTAAATTATTGTTTGAATTTAAAAGAATAATAATTGCTAATTTTTTTTTAATACTATGTACATTATCAAATAAAATTTTTCATGTAGTAATATACATATTTTTTTAATCATTGTTTTTTTAATTTCAAAACATAATTTTTTAAACTTTAAACATTAAAAAAATGTATTTGATACAAATATTCGATTATGGTATTTTTAATAAATAAATAATCTTTAATGAACAACAATTTTTTCTATTGCTTAAATTCAGAAATTTTCTGGTTGGGATATTTTATAATTCAGAAATTTTCTGTGGGGATCTTTCAAATTCAGCCATATCTTAGGGCGCAGTCTCGTGGAGGGTAGGCATTCAGTTGTCCGAAATTTCATTTTCCCTAAAAATCATGCCGAAAAAATCACTATATTTAAGGACGGTGTAGACATAAATCACAGAGGGGATCCCGATGGGGAATTCAGTGAAAATTATTATACAAACAGACGTTTGATGGCGTTTATGAGGATTCTTTGACATTCACATTTGCTTCGACTTTAAATTCGAGAGAGAACTTTGAAAACTAGGCAACTGATAAGTGAATACCTGAATAAGAAATACTAATAAATATAAGACAATGCTGAAATAAAAAATTATCTATATAATTAATTTTCTATTGTAAAATACACCATTTTTATGGTTACAGATGTTTATAATCTCGTTTGGATTTTGATTTAAAGTAAATCATGTAAATTATTATTCAGTAATGAAAAATGAATATTGATATGACTGAAAAATAATAAGATGATGGTTTCTCAAATATTCCACTCTTTTCAAATATTTCGGAAATATTTCAATGTGTTTAAAAAAATGGCAAATATTTCACAAAGATTTCAAATATTTCGAAAAGATTTTTGATAAATTTAAAATATTTTACAAAGACATCAATGATTTCCCAAGGATTTCAATAATTTAACAACTATTATTAAATATTTCAAAAGTTTCTTCGCAAATGTTTCCAAGGATTTCCGAAAGGTTTCAATGATTTCCCAAAGGTATAAAAGGTTTCACATATTTCGAAAAGATTTGGAATAGAATTAAAATATTTTACAAATACATCAATGATTTCCCAAAGATTTCAATAATTTTACAAATATTCCGAAATATTTCAAAATTATTTCAAATATTTATTAAATATTTCAAAAAGATTTCACAAAGATTAGAATTATTTTCAAAAGTTAAAAAAAATGTCGCAAAGATTTCGATGGATTAAAAATATGTCACCAAGCCTTAAATGATTTTCAAAAGACTTCATAAAGATTTCAATCATTTTTACCAATATGACCAAACATTTCAACAATATTTCAAAGATTTCAATTATTTCACAAATGTTTAAAAAATATTTCAAAGATTTCCAGATTTCAAAAAGAACTCAATGATTTCCCAAACATTTGGAATATTTCGTAAAGATTTAAACAATTTCCAAAACATACCAAGTACTTCAAAAATATTTTTAAGACATTTGAAAGATTTCGAATATTTCGAAAAGATTTCAAAGATGTCACAGAGATTTCCAATAGATTCAAAAATTTCGCAAAGGCATAAATGATTCCCAAAAATTTCAATAATTTCACAAATGTTTCAGAAATATTCCGAAGATTTCAAATATCGCGCAAAGATTTAAACAATTTCACAAATATTATCAAATATTCTTAAATTTTTTAAAATATTTTAAAAGGATTTCAATGATTTTCGAAAAATTTCAACAATTTAAAAAATATACAAATATTTCAAAAATGTTAAAAATATTTTATAAAGATTTCAATGATTTTCCAAAGATTGAAATATTTCGCAAAGATTTCACAAACATTGAAATAATTTCCTAAAGATATCTAGAAGATTTGAAAGGTTTCGCAAAGATTTTGAATAGATATAAAGGATTTCATAGACTCTAATGATTTTTTAAAGCTTGCAAAAATTACAATTTTTAAAAAGATTTTAAAAAGATTTCAATTAATTCCCAAATATTTCAAAGATCTTAAACATTTCATAAAGATTTCGGATAGATGTAAAAGATTTAAATAATTAGAAACATATTAGCAAATATTTATAAACTTTTAAAAATATTTCACAAATATTTCGGATAGATTATTAATATTTCACAGAGACATAAATTATTTCCAAAATATTTTAGGCAGATTTTTTGAGAAACTAAAACAACCTGATCAATTTGATCATTCGATTTCAGAGGGGGGCAAGTCAATACTTTGCTCCTCCCTGATCGATTCCTCGTGGATTTCTGGATAATAATATTCTAATATTGTTAAAAATTATGTGACATTTCAATCTACGAAATAAAAGTAAAAACCTTTTTTAGAACAATATTATTGTTTCTATTGTCCAAAACTTTTCTTCTTTGTATTAATAAAAGACGAGTAAATAATTATTACAAAACGCCACCTAACGTCAATTTGATTTACAGATCAATACAAAATTCGCAAGCAGAAACCTATCTGTCAATTGTTTCAAAAGCGTCTAGCCATCTAGTAATTTTTTCGCTAAAATGAGTTTTATGGTAAAATGAAATTTTGGACAAATGAATACCTACCCCCATAGAGGTAGTCTAGTGTAATAGAGGAACAGTTTAGACGAATGAGGAGACTGCGAGAGCTTGTGCAGGTACATCATTGGTCAAAACTGTTCCACAATTCTACTACTCTATCTTCATGAGACTGCATCCTAACTGTCGGGAATTTTATTTTTCGTGAACTTTTCAATTCGAAAGTTTTATATTTCGGCACTTTTATAATTTCCGGAATTTTAATATTCAGGAATTTTGTAATTCACGAATTTTACAGTGTCGGGAATTAAGCCCGTACCGCATCTACGTTTATAATATCTTTGACCTTGTCAAAGATATTATAAACGTAGATGCGGTACGGGGCGTCGGAGTGAGGAATTATATATATATATATATATATAGGACATCACATTTTCTGCCCTATCGAGGTGTTACCCTCATCGTACTACGAAGTCGAATTCTTGTTTTCTCATTCTTCGTAAAATATGACGGTAAAGCAGTAGAAAATTTTTTTGAGGTTAGAAAAGTTTGACATGTATGTATCGCTGAATTTTTTCAGATCTGAAGCTTCATCCAAGTTTTCGGTACAGTCTTTTTTTAATTATAAAAAAAATGTTCTCGAAAAATCATATTTTTAATTTAAAAAAAAGTATTATAGAAAGACATTTCAAGATAAACAAGTGCTGAAGGCATTTTTTTTAAATTGAAATAATCAAATATTTATACCAAAGAAACAACTTTTTAAATGTTTGAAGTATTTAAACATTATTGTTTAAATTAAAAATAATAATTAAAACAAAATATATTTCTGGATAAGATATTTTGGTTAAAAATGTAAATAGTATTTTTTAAATCACAAAAGTTCTTCTGAAAAATCGAAAGGTTAATTAAAAAACACGTGTTTTTATATATTAATTTATCGGTAAAATTTTTCATATAATTTTAATTTTAAATTCAAACAATAATTTTTAACACTTTAAATAGTAAACAAAAAATTATTTGATAACAATATTTTATTATCGTAGTTTTAATAAATAATTAATATTGATTAAGAAACAATTTTATTTGGGGCGTCTTATTATTTGGGAATTTTCAAATTCGTTAATATTATAAACTGTTCAGGAATTTTATTAGTTTTGGAATTGTATTTTTTGGGACAGAGAGTTTTACCGAGTCGGGAATTTTATTTTTCGGGATATTTCAGCCGTCCCCATCGAATTACAGAAAATTTACTCTGATTATAATTTCGGCGCTCGATCTTGTTGATTTTTTCCTACAGTATGATTAAAAAGAAATGTGTGTGGAAATTTTTGATATCACAAAGTTAAAGATAATCTCAATTAAAAATTTTGAAATTCGTTATACATCCAATTTTTAATCTTGGGTCTTGGCAATTTTTTTCTAATCCATTTCAGTGACTGGTAAACAGGGGTGGTTTTCTCTTAGAAAATAAGTGATTAAAATTTGAAAAGATTGGGTAGGCTTTTTTGACATCTAGGTATGTAAAAAAGGTAAACTGCAGAAAATTTAAGAACTATTTATACTCTTTTAAGATACCAATACAATTTACACAACACTAATTGTAAAATTTGCCAATTTTTAGGCCTTCAGTTTAGGAACTTGAATTTTAACGTTAAAATTGCTTCATTTTCAGAATACAGCCTTATTGTTTGAATTTTCAGAATTTTTGGAAATTGTTATAAGGCGAAAAAGTTTGAATTTAAAATTTAAAAATGCCAAAATACACCATTTTCCATGTTCATTTACAATGCAGCGAGTCACTTTCTTTCGCTTCTTTTGAAAGTCGATCCTTTGCTTTCAGTTTTCTTTTTAAACTATACCTTGAATTCAACAAATTTCAAATTAAATTTTGCAGCTGCATTTAGATTGAATTATACAAAGGTTTTTTGTTTTATACATAAATTAATTAAAACATTTTATTGGTTTTTCGCGACTGTAATTGATAACTTTAAAATGGAATAATTGCAGCTCAAACATGAAAAATTATAGACTAATTTCATATGTAAAAAGATTCTATCACATATATTGAACTATTAAAACCTCTGAGCTTTTTTAAGGTTTTTACAACTCTTTTAAAAACTTTTTTTAAAAGAAATTTGGTTGTGATTTCTTAATAACAGAATAAGTGCTATTTAGTCTCCAGAACAGCAATTTCAAAAATATTCAAAGCCTTAATAATTAATTAATAATTATTTCATCTGAATTTTTGAATGGAAAGTGTTCGATAATTTTAGATTGAAACCTCTCCAATTATTTAGTTACAAATTAAAATCATACAACTTCAAGTTTTAT